>NW_004955639.1:2761-28970 GCF_000276665.1 Chinchilla lanigera
TCCACTGCAATCATTTCAGCTATTTCAGGCATGTGTTTACCAAGTTCTCTTATGTTGATGTCTCCTGGACTTGTTCTGATTGGGATGGAGTTCTGGGATTGTGTTTTAGTCTTTCATTTTGACATGTTTGCTACTGGATGCAGAAAGTGCAGTTTCCCTCTTCCACAGCTGCTTAGCCAAGACGACTAATGTCCCTAGTTTTCCTGTTGTTCAGGGTTGCCCCTGGGTGACCTCTGAGTAGCGCTACTTAGTCTTGGGTTTTGTGGCAGTTTTTGATTTTTATCTAATTATCCCCACTCTCAGACACGGGGACTTGTGTCAGTTGATGGCTGATCCCCTGATCCAGCGACACCTTGCAGTTCAGGGAACGTGCACGACCTGAGTCAGGTTGCACTGGTGTGACAATCCTGGTCCAGTGGACCTATGTCCCCAGGCAGTTTAGGGTACAGGCATAATTCAGACACAAACTGCAGGGTCTACAGTTTGTGAACCACCTGAATCTATGTCTCCAGAAAGTTCAGGAACTCGTGCGAACTCACTTTCTCGGTGCAGGGTGTGCGGGGCTCAGAATGTCTGTTCACCCCGCCCCCAGCCAGAGAAGTCCCTTGGGCTTCTGAGTAAGGACCTCCTCTCTGCTTTGGGTGCACGGATGGCACAGAGTCAGTCTGTAATGTTGGTGGGGTCCTGGTTCACGTGCTCTGCCCTCAGGGAGTAGATGGGAGATACCTGTCTTTTTCCATGCGTTTCAGCTGTGAACCGTGGCAGTGTGGGCCAAGCACAGACTCGAACCCCGATATTGAAAATATTTAATGGTCAGTGATATTGAAGATTTTAACATGTTTATTGGTTATTTGTTCTTCTGTGATGTGTCTATTAATTTCAGTTGTCCATTTTTTTCATTGGGTCTTTTTTTTTGGTGGGTCTAATATTTTTGAGTTCTTTATATATTCCAGATGTTAGTCCTCAGTCTGAGGAGTGGGTGACAAAACTTTTTTCCCCATTCTGTAGGTTGTCTCTTCACTGTGTTGGTTGTTTCCTTTGCTATGAAGAAGGTTTTTAATTTGGTATGATTCTATTTTTTGATTCTTAGTATTATTTCTTGTGCCATTGGAGTTCTGTTCAGACAGTCCTTGCCTATGCCAATGTCTTCAATATTAGTACCTATTTTATCTTCCAGCAGGTTGTTTCAGTTTTAACATTTAGATCTTTGATATGTTTTAGTTTAGTACATGGTGAAGTATATGGGTTTAGACTCAATTTTCTGCATGTGGATATCCAATTTTTCTAGCACCATTTATTAAAGAGGCTAGTTTTTCTCCAGTGTGTGTCTTTTGGCTCTTTGTCAAAGATCAAATAGCTGAATGTAACTTGAGTTTTTTCTCCTTTCTTTCTTTCTTCCTCTGTTTCTTTCTCTCTCTCTCTTTCCATTTCTCTCTCTGTCTCTCTCTCTTTCTTTCTTTGTGACACAAGGTCTTACTGGGTAGTTAGAGCTGGACTTGAACTCACAGCAATCATCCTGCCTCAGCCTTCCAACTGCTAGAATTACAGGCATGCACTACCACACCAAACTACCTCAGGTTATTTCTCTTTCTTCTATTCTATTCTATTCCATTGACCCACATCCCTGTTTTTGTGGTACTACCATGCTGTTTTAATCATAGTCACTTTGTACAATAACTTCAAATCCACGATGTTTCCTACTTTATTTTTGTTATGCAAGATTTCATTTGCTATTCTGAGTCTCTTATAGTTAAATATGAATTTTAAAATTGTTTTCCGTAGATCTATGAGAGATGCTGTTGGTATTTTGTTGTTGGTATTTTGATGGGGATCATGTTAAAATTTGTATATCAGTTTTGGAAACATGGCCATTTTGATTATTTTGATTCTGTGTATTCAGGAATAGGGGATTTTTTCCCATTTTTTGATGTCCTCCCTAATGTCTTTTTTCAAAATGATGTAATGTTCATTGCAGAGGTCTTTCGTTTCCTTGGTTAGGTTAATTCATAAGTATTTAATTTTTCTTGATGCTATTGTGAATGACACTGTTTTCCTAATTTCTTTTTCAATGTTTATTAGTGTACAGGAATGCTATGGATTTTTGTGTGTTGACTTTGTATTCTGATACATTACTAAATTCGGTTATTAATTTTAAGTCTTCATTAGCTTTTTGGGGTGGGTCTACTATGTGGAGGACAATGTCATATGCAAATAATGATACTATATTTCATCCTTTCCTATATATATCCCTTTTCTTTTCTTTTTTGCCAAATTCCTGTGGTTAAAATTTTGAGGAGCATGTTAAACAGGAGTGGTGGTAATATTCTTTTGCATCATCTTGCAGCTGTGAGATTGATTTTTTGTGGTCCTTTGCTATTTTTAAGAAGTCTTTATTTTCATGATCCCTAACCACAAATATATCTTCTAGATCTGATATTCTCTCTTCACATTGGTTGATTGTGTTGCACATATTTTCAATATAATTTTTTTATCTCCTGGATATGTGTTTGAATCAGTCTCATGGATTTCACTTCTTTTCTATATTGGGCATTCATGGTTTCCATCATTTTCCTAAGCTCCTCTACTTTTAAAATCTGTATCTACTCTAGATTCCCTAAACATGTCCTTAATTATGGTTGTCCTCTCTTTAGTTATCTGAGAAATTATTTCTCGTTTGATTTTTTTCTAGAGACTGATCCCCCCCCCCCCGACTACTGAGAATCAAACTCATGACCTTGTGCTTGCCAGGCAGGTGCTGTGCCGCTGAGCTAAATCTCCAGCCCCTAGAACCTGATTCATCTGCTCTTCCACTGTTACCATTTCAGAACATTCAGGTGGGGTGCTTTTGATTTGTTCCATTGCACTGCTTCCTAAATTTGCCTTGGTTAGGTTGGGGGTCTGGGATTGCATCTTGCTTCTGTATCTGTTCATTTTTTATTTTTTAAAAATTTATTTTCTTTATTGATGCTTGTAAATTGCTTATGGCAGATAGCTTTATTACAGTATTAATGACTACTTAGGAAGTGACTACTTTCTTAGATGTCTTCTAGGTGAAGCCGGCTTTTGAATTTCACAAGATCTTATCTCTCTAATTTGTTGGGTATGAGAAGTTGTCCCCTAACCAAGGACCTACCCTCTGGTTCTTTGGCACTAGCCTAAAGTATTATTTATGACCCTTAGACCATCTCAGCATTGGCATACAGAGAACAACTGATTAGAACAACTATGTCACCTTGGCTACCACAATACAATCAGTAATAATGATAGTATGTAGCACAGTCTAGAAAATGACAAATTGTGATAACTATTAATTTGCCACCTTTAATCATATGAAGAAGATTTATGGTTATATAACAACATACAAAACAAACTAGACATTTATATGCATAAAATATGCCCTCAATGGAGCAATTTTACTCTCTGATGAGAAAATTTACAAGGGATTGGAGGAAGAGAATAGAGAAACAGAAGAAGAGAAAGAGATTAGAAATAAGGTGGAAAGCCAGGTATGGTGGTGTATGCCAGTAATCCCAACACTCAGGAGGCTGAGGCAGGAGTTTTGCTGTGAGTTTGAGGCCAGCCTGAACTATATGGCAAAATCCTGTTTAAAAAAAAAAAACAAAAAGGAAAAGAAAAGCAAGGTTGAAGGACAAAGTAAGGTTACTTAAGCATTTTGAAAGATGGTGAAGAAGTTAGGAGTGAAACAAAAAGGGAAAAAATAAAAACAAGAATTAAGGAAAACCAAAAAACAAAAACAAGGTACATACTAATGAATATACAATAAAACCCCACCAAACCAAAACAAAACAAACAAGCAAAAATAGGAGATATTTCTCTGTGATTTCAAATCGTCTTTGGTTTATCTTCTGGGCTCTAAAATTTTGTGCTAGTGTCCCCTTTAGAGTGTGTCTCTGCTGTCACTGGTAGACAAAGAAGGCAGGCAGAGACCAGATCCCTATTGTATGATCTCAGCAATACTGCAAAAAGATTAGGTTTGGGTGCTATATAATCCCAATAAATCTGCAAGAGGAATAGGGTAGGGTGCCAGTTCAACTCTGCAGAATTTCAGATTGATCCTGGTCTCTGGCTTGGGCCTGTGATCTGAGGTGTTCAGCCCACAACATTATGGGTATTTCTTTCCAGCTTGATCTTGGCTCCCTGATCCTGGGGATCTCTCAGGACTGTCTCTCATTCAGATACTGATAGTTCTGAGACTGAGTCAATCTACAGGTGCTCCAAATCCTGGGTTCACTGGCCCCATCCCCAAGTGGTATTCAGTCAGTCATCCTCTCCTGGGGATGTTTGGACTGGAGTCACTCACCAGTTCCTGCAGCCCACAGCATCTGCTGCTCCACTCTACTGGTGCATATCTCCCTGGGGCCTCCAGTGTCCTCCACTGTCATTGCACCTCTGTAAGCTCAAGCCTACTCTCTCATACCACAAGCTAGGGGTAATGGAGAATTTGCAGTTTGCCAACAAGCTGGGAGTTAGGGAGAAAGTGCCATTTGCCACCTCTCTCTTCTGCCTTGTGGTCCATCACCTCACTCTCCCTGTGGGCTCTAATTCACAGAAATTTTCCTGGGTCTCAGGGATCTACCTCCCTCCTTATTCTCTTCCTCAAGTTGCTATCTACTCCAGCGTCTGGACTCTCAATCTGGAAGAAGCTGACTTTCTACGGCTCACCACTCTGCCATCTTCCAGGAAGTCTCCTGGAAAACGTCTTTGATGAAGAGAGAACAATGATTTCCTCAAAGATGAGTTAAGACTAAAATGTTGGTGTCCCTAATGTGAAGGCATGTAGTTATATAAGCATAATATAGGGAAATAAGTTCAGTTACTGTGATTGTAATACTCATTTAGAGGGAAAGCATAAAAGATTATTTGGTATGTGCATGAGTATGCACAGATAAATGTAGAATGGGGACATTACTGCCAATAGCACAGAAAATTTGAAAAGGTTATCAGAGAGTACTGTGAGTAATTATAGAACAAAATTTTGGGTAACCTACATGAAATGGATAAATTCACAGAAACTCAAAATGTACAAAAACAAAGTAGAGACTTTATTTTTTTTCTTCTGTTTCTCTTTTCATAAAATGGTGATTTTTCTTTGATAAAACTCAGCAAAATCCCATTTAGGTCTGTGTTTTGTTGAAGTTGATCCTTAAAAAATGTTTCAATTCTCTTGTAAATATTGTTAAATTATAGTCTTCTACTTTATGCTAATAGCAACATCATGTATATACTGGATTTATAAAGTTGTGAAGCAGACTTGTAATATGTTTCTCTCTGACTTAGGAATGACATTTTGTGGTACATATGATTGTAAGCACTAAGTTGTTTGTAAAACTTGTTTCAAATATTACTCTATTGTGTTCTTGTAAGTAAAATTGCTATTGAGAAGTTTAGACTCAATCTTATTATTTTTTCTTGGTTCTTTTCCTAGAAACTTCTATTTGGTATCTGTTAAGTTTCTTTATAATTTGTCTAGGTTGATTATTTACTTTATCTAACTTTATGGAAACCTACAATTCTTTTCAAATTGAAACCTCATTTTTAAACTTTTTTGAAATCTCTTTTAGTTCTTTTTTTGAAATCAAAATTTCAAATCACTTTTTTTTTTCTAGTTCTCCAGGTTTCTTTTTCTTTCCTTCTGGTACTCCAGAGAAGTTATTGCTATCTTGACGTCCTTTAGTATTTCAGTGGTATTTTCTGCTTCTATTCTTTTCTCTTGCCTTGGCAAATTGATATTCCAGCCCAATCATTTGTTCTTCATTCTGCTTTTCATTTTCCATTGTTTAAAATCACAAGTTATTGATATCTGTACTTCTCTGATATGAGTCATGGACGAAGTGAATAGCTGAGATTGCTGGCACAGATATCTCTGGCTGTAGCACAAGTGACAAAGTGAATTGGGGAAATGCAGTATCAAAACTTCCCTGCTGTCTGTACTCTCACTGCCTGCTCTGGAGCCCTCTTCCCAGGGTGAAAGCAGTCACCAACACCTACCCCACCCACTTTTCTCCACTCCTAGGTCTATACAGAAAGTTGATTAATCTTAATATGGCTATTCTTTCAACAGCTCTTGCCATTATCAAAGTACAACATTTGGGCACGTAAAAGGACCCTTGCTGTCTTAGCCACTTTCTCATTACAAAGACATAATACCTGACACCCACAACTTAGAGCAAAAGAGGATTAAGCGCACAACAACAACAGGCGCTCCGCTGCCGGCTTGACCACAAGAACAGAACGGAAAAGAAGAACAGAAAAAAGCTGCTCACATGATGGTGGCCCAGAAGCATAAAAAATAGGGTGGAGCCAGGGGAAAGATGTATCCATCTAGGTCACACAGGCAATGACTCACATCTAACCAAGCTTCACCTTTGTATAGCAAGTCAGCTATAGTACACCCTCATCCAAGCACATTCCACATGCTCCACCCTTGAGTTCATGAGGCTTTGGTGGGACATTCTAGACCCAAACCAGAGCATTTGGACTACCAAACAAATTGTCCCACTTAAGAAGAATTTTCTTGAGAGGATGATATAACAAATTGCCACCTTTCAGCTAAACTGTATTACATGTTCTCAGTTAATACATAACATTCAAATTTCTAAAAGTAAATGCCCCTTGATCTCTATGCTTGATCAGTAGTGAATCTGCTAGTTTAGGGAATATTATAGATTTTTCAGAGCAATGCAAGATATACAAACAAACCATAATTTCTCACCAGATAAAGATCAACAAGGCCTGTGGCTTTACTGTTAATCAGATACTACCAAAAGTGCAGGATGTTTTTTTCTGTGCATCATTAGACCCATCTGCATTTATCACCACAGCGGTTTGTAACAGGAAAGAATATTTTGTTATATCAAAGGAAGTAGGTGCAGTTGCTTTTGCATTCAGGAAAAGTGGGGGGAGGATGAGGGGGTAACAGTAGGCAATATTAACATTTTATGTGTCCTATATTACAGGAGGTTAGTCAATACCAATAACTATAATTGGGGTTATATTCTTTCTGTATGATATGCAAACAAAATTTTCATTAATATCTATGAACCCTAATTATTTTACTAAACCTCTGTTGTGTTTCTATGTGGCGATTTGGATGGTCTTTGTTGGATGGTCTAAACCCAAGGCTGCCCTGGACTCCACCAGGTAGAATGCACTAGTCATGTGTGGTGGGGTCACCCTGTGCAAAACAGCCTCAAATAAGAGATCAGGGAATTTAAAACTAGCCAAGCAGTGACTGTTAAAAGGATGAAACTGTTCTCTGATTTTTTTTCCTGTGTGTGTAGCATATGATCTGACATAGACAAAATTCTTAACTGTGCCTTAGTTAGAGGAAGAATATTTTTGGCTTCTTCTCTTGTTACCTCTCTATACCTGAAGCTAGGAGGGCCAATTTCAATAGGACTTCAGAGACATTTTAAAACTTGTGAAAGAGAAGTTAGAAAAGGTGAATAAAGAGAGGGGAGATTATGTACTAAGGGCTGGCCATAGTTGTGAAAATGAAGATTTGCAGAAGAAATTCTCCTAGTAGAACAGTATTGGAAGAGCTCTACTTCTAATATCTATTCTTCATTTTAGTCCATATTTATACTTTGGATTTCTCACACTTGAGGCCATAATATTAAGTGAAATAAATCAGGTTATGAATTTTTAAAATGCAGTTTGTGTTGAGTCCTCAAGATCTCCCCAAAGACTTTTCAGAAACACATAGTTAGTCTACAAGATTATTTATTAATGGGCCACTTATAACAAAATGAAGCGTAAAGCAGCACTACCCTATGTGGACACAGATAGTGATGGTTTATGAACCTCTACTCTGGAACAAAAAGTTACATCTGCTCATGCACTGATTCTTTGAGTGCTGTTCTAGAGTCTCTGAGCTCAGCATCCTCGTTTCTGATTGCCTCTTCTTCATTCCAGAGTTTCTCCTCTTCTAGATCATCTTCCTTGAGCAATGTGAAAAATAATCAGAAATAGCAAATGTAGGGAGGGCCTGGTCTGTTTATAACCAGAGATGACAGAGAGCCCCCTAGAGGCCTCAGAGTCCTGGGCAAAGTGAAAACATCATAGTGAGAGATCCAGAGTGAGACAACCTCTACACAACATTAGATAGATAAGAAAACACAAAGTATTGACCTTAGATTATTGTTGGAAATATCTCTCAGGGACTACTGGAAGACTAAAGAGCTCTGTAAAGTGCCATTTCTCACTGTACAATTGGGGACATGGAATCAGACAAAAGAACTGTGAATATCCTACTTTCCCATGGTAAATCTCAGGAAGTCAGTGGTACTATAGTGCAGGTCTGTTTCTTCCTTTCCAGGAAAACAACTAGTGACTTGACCCTGACTTTTCAAATGACCACAGGGAGAATACCATAGTTTTCTGGAAGTGTGCAAATGGGTGTATGTGCTATGACATTTCTCTTCCCAAGGGACAGATGGCTTGCTGAGACTCCTGCTATCCTGAGACTATGCTCTGTGGATCATAGTACCTTCATGGGTATACAGTTTGTAAAATTTCACAGGGCCCCTTTTCATAGGACCCATGCTTGGAGAAATGTCCCAGACCCAAACTGAAAATCTTAAATACTTTAACAAATGATTCCATGTTTTAATTTTGCACTAGACCCTGAAAATTAACTAACCAGTCCTACGGTGTCTTAAATAACTGTGTAGTAATTTGCTCTGTTTAACCAAAACACACCCTAGAAAGCACAATTATCAGGGTAATCTTAATATATTAGGAACTGCAGAATATCAAAATGCAACCTAGTATGGTATAAATGTGTTTTTCTTTTTGGTTGTATTTCTCATTTAGTTTTTACATCCTGAATTAGCCCCAAAATATCTTTTTATAATCCATGTGATTGTTGTAACCAGGAAAATATGATCAGAACATCATAAAAGTGGATAGATTATAGGGGCTGCTTGTTACAAACTCTATTCTCTTCTCAGGATCCCTAATACTGTCTACATAAAGAACTGGGGATAAATCCCATTGGTATGGCTCTTGTTTAGCATGTACAGGTCACTAGACTTTGTCCCCAGCAGAAAAGAAAATTACAAAACAGAAATCCTATAAATAACATAAATAACTTGGGAAAGTAATCCTGCATAAAATTGAGAATTATGAGAACACTCAAATTTTGTTTTTGTGGAAAAGATGGCAATTGTCAGCTCAAACTCATCCTCTCAGGGATTAGGAATAAGACTGAAGGAAAATGAAGCTCATTTTTTCCTCTTACTTCAATATGAGGAATTGTTTGAGAGATAGAAATGTGAGGCCAAATGAAAAGTTAAAATGCGTTAAAATAGAACGTCTTGTTAAAAAACAACAAAGAATTTCAAGACAATAAGAAGAGAACACCAAATGAAGTACAAGGTTGCTCTGATGCTACTTAGGTCTCATGCCAAAAAAGTGACTGGGCGTGTGTATATAAATCATCCACTTCACATACACAAGCTTAGGAGGAATTGCAGGCCCAGAAAACCTTTTATTTCTGTAGGTGTCCTCTAGGCCATTATTCTTCTGTCGTCTAAAATCAGACTCTGATAGAAACCACAGAAATGGAGTGGACTTGGTTCTAAGGATGAGGATAGTGTCTATGCCTTTTCATGTCCCTGCCACAAAAAGAACTCATCCCTATTCCCAAAGGAAATCTGACCATGGTGCCAAGGACATACCTAAACCCACATTGTCTTCACCAGTGTCCAGGGGGAGCTCGGGTACAGAGCCATCTCACAGTGAGAACTATTCCAAGGACAGACATGAACAGAGAAGCTCACACATCAGAGCAGAGACTCACCCTTGCAATCTTTCTTTCCTGAAAGAAGACTCAGTGTTCACTAAAGATGAGAAAGATGTGTTCATATTATCAGAGCACAGAGAAAGCTGCAGTTCTGAAAAGGGACTCAAGATGTCATGTGTGGATACCCTGTACACAGACTAGAAAATCACCCCAGATTGTGGCTTATGGACAGAACAACAAGCTAGGGAGGGCAAGGGACATCACCCCGACTCCAGCTCTTTCCCTTCTCTTGCCTTATTAGTCTCATGGACATCCTCACATGAAGCCTCACACAGACAACATTCACATATAATCAAGATTTGGAGAAGGTTCTGAATGAGATTCTAACATCCTATTGATCCACCCTCTCAATAGCACCACCTGTGAAGTCTCCCAGAAAGCTCTGTGATTATCAGTATCCCATCTTCATACTTCATGGGCACATCCAAAATTTCTGGGCTAGTTCTAGCCTAGTTCCTAGCCCTGTGTCACCACCCCTGGCACTAAACTTACTGTTGTCATACGTAATGCTGTTTCCTTGGCATTTCTAATCCAAGATCCCTGAGGCTCAAAGTATGATTTTCCAGAAAATGTAGTCATGACAGGACACAGATTCAGCACCCCACACCACCGTGTGCCCTTTCCACCCCCTCTTCTCAACTGTCCTCAGCAGTTTCCTGATTTTTCTAAAGCCCACATTTTTGCCGTGATGAATCACCACAGACATGAAAAAAAGAGAAGAGATAGGGCCCTAGAATGAAACTGAGCACCCTTGTTACAAAGAAGATTCCAACCAGGATTTGAGTGGGTCCTTGAAAATAAATGTATCTTTGTTATTTTAAAGGGAATAAAAACAATAACAAAAAACCAACATAGACAAAAACACAACAAAGCAAAAACAATAAAAATGATACAGGGTCTCAAACAGAATGATAGGAATTAACAGTGGTTGTTACATTACATACTGTTATCTTCAATGAAGTTGCTCAGATTACCAGATATAAGAATGCAAGATTGATCAAACCATTAAAAAAAGAAAAAATTATAAAAAAAACCTTAGAAAATGGTACAAAATGTCACTAAACAAGATGGTAGGAATTCGCCAGTGGTTGTTATATTGCATATTGTTGTTCTCAAATTAGTTGTTCAGATTATCAAATATAAGCATGCAAAATTGGTCAAAAAACTTTCAGCATGAACTGTTCCTTTCAATAAACCATGAGACATCAGCAGTATAATTATCCCAGCTATCCTTCTCTCTCTCTATATATATGTATGTATTTCTTTCTTTCTTTCTTTTTCTCCATTCCCTCATCCCAGCATTCTTTCCCTTTGAGGAATTTCTTTCCCTCCCACAATATCTATTGCACCTTTTGGGTTTTATTTACTCTTTCAGGTTCTTACACTAGGGAGACAATATGATGTTTACACATGTGGGTCCAATTTATTTCACTGAGTATGGTCTCTAGTTGCATCCATTTACCTCAAAAAACCTCGAATTTATCTTTGTTTTTTATAGCTGAGTAATACTCCATTGTATAAAAATACCATACCACATCTTTTTTTATCAGTTCCTCAGTTGATGGGCATTTGGGTTGTTTCCAAGATTTATCTATGACAAATTGTGCTGCTATAAACATGGTGCACATATATCATGGTGGTATGACATTTTTAATTCTTCTGGGAACATACCCAGAAGGGGAACAGCTGGATTAACTGGGACCTCTAATTCTAGTTTACTGAGGTATCTCCACACTGATTTCCACAGTAGTTTCACCGGTCTGCACTCCCACCAGCAGTTGAGAAGTGTTCCTTTTCCCCCACAACCCCTCCAGCATTTGTTATTGGTTGATTTCTTGATAATAGCCATTCTTTCCGGGGTGAGATGGAATCTCAGTGTTTTTTAATTTGCCTTTCTCAGAGGACTAATGATGTTAAACATTTTTTCATGTATTTATTTGCCATTTGTATTTCTTCATGTGAGAAGTGTATATTCATCTCAGATACCCATTTTTGTACTGGGTCTTTGAATTTTGGGGACCTGATTTTTCTTAATTCTTTATATGTTTTAGAAATAAGTACTTTTTCTGAGGGACAGTTGGCTAAAATTTTTTCTCAGTTTGTGGGTTTTCTGTTCACCCTGTTGGTGATTTCTTTTGATGTGTAAAAACTTCAATAAGATGAGATCTCAGTTGTTGATTCTTTGAAGTATTTCCCATGCAGTTTGGTTTTTGTTTATGAACTCTCTACCTATCCCTATGTCTTCAAGACTTCCCCCTACTTTCGCTTCCATTAGATCTAGTGAGCCTATTTTATTTTTTATTTATTTATTTTTTTTCTGGTACTGGGAATCGAACTCACGACCTTGCACTTCCCAGGCAGGTGCTGTGCCGCTGAGCTAAATCCCCAGCCCTAGTGTGTCTATTTTAATATTTAGATCTTTAAGCCATTTTGACTTTATTTTGGTGCATGGTGATAGGCTTGGGTCTACTTTTAGTCTTCGGCCTGTGGAAAGCCAGTTTTTCCAGCACAATTTATGAAAGAGGCTATCTTTCTTCCGGTGAACATGGTTGGCCCCTTTGTCAAAGATAAGGTGGCTGAGTGTCTTTGTGGTTGTGTCTGCATCTTCCAGTCTGTTCCATTGATCTTCAGATCTGTTTTTTTTTTTTTCCTATACCATGCGATTTTATCACAGTAGCTTTGTGGTATAATATCAAGTCAGGGATTGTGATACCTCCGGCCTGGCCTTTGTTGCCCAGCATTTCTCTTGCTATTCTGAGTCTCTTCTGGTTCCAGATAAATTTTAGGAATGTTTTCTATAGGTCTGTGAGGTATACCAATGGTATTTTCATTGAGATTGCTTTGAATCTATATAACAATTTTGGGAGTATGACGATTTTCACAATGTTAGTTCTTCCTATCCATGAGCAAGGAATATCTTTCCATTTTTTGAAATCCTCTTCAATCTCTTTTTTCAGAGTAGTGTAATTTTCATGTATATATCTTTTACTTCTTTCTTTAGATTGATTCCTAAGTATTTCAGTTTTTTGGATGCTATTGTGAAAGGTATGATTTCCCTTATTTCTCTCTCAGTATGTTTGTTGTTTGTGTATAGGAATGATATTGATTTTTGAGTGTTGACATTATATCCAGCTGTGCTACTGAGTTTGTTGATTAATTTTAGGAGTCTTTTGGTGGAGTTTTGGGGATAATCTGTGTAGAGTATCGTCATTTGTGAATAAAGATAATTTCACTTCTTCCTTTCTTATTTTTATTCTTTTTATTTCTCTCTCTTGTCTAATTGCTTTGGCTAGTGTCTCCAGAACTATGCTGAATATGAGTGGTGACAGTGGACATCGTTGTCTTGTTCCTGATTTTAAAGTGAAAACTTTCAGTTTTTACCTATTTAGTGTGATGTTGGCTCTTGGTTTGTCCTAGGTGGCTTTTATGAGATTGAGGTAAAGTCCATCTATCCCAATTTTCTGTAGGATTTTTATCATGAATAAGTGTTGGACTTTATCAAAAGCTTTGGAGATGATCATGTGACTCTTGTCTTTAGCACTGTTGATATGGTGTATTACACTGTTTGATTTGCATATATTGAACCATCCCTGCATTCTTGTGATGAGTTCCACTTGGTCATGATGTATTATCTTCTTGATGGTTTGCTCATTCTATTAGCTAGTATTTTATTGAGAATTTTTGCATCTATATTCATTAGGGAGATTGGCCTATACTTCTGTTTTTTGGTTAGTTCTTTTTGTGGTTTTGGTATCAGGATAATACTTGCCTCTAAGAATGAGTTTGGGAGAATTTCTTCCCTTTCTATTTCTTTAAAGAGTTTGAGAAGAATTGGTATTAAATCTTCTCTAAATTTCTTATAGAATTCAGCAATGAATCCATCGAGACCTGGACTTTTTTTGTTGGTAAGTTTTTTTTCATTACATTTTCAATTTCATTAGCTGATATTGGGTTATTCAAGATGTTTGTATGTTCTTCATTCAGCTTTGGTAACTCATATATATCTAGGAATCTCTCCATTTCTTCTGCATTTTCCATCTGATGAGAGTAAGGATTTTCAAAGTAAGTGCTGATGATATTCTGAATTTCTACAGGATCTGTAGTGACATCACCCCTTTCATTCCTTATTGCATGGATTTGAGTTTTTTTTTCTGATAATGTTGGCTAGGGGTTTATCAATTTTATTTATCTTTTCAAAGAACAAACTCTTTGATTCATTAATTCTTTGTATTGTTTTATTAGTTTCAGTTGCATTAATTTCTGTACTGGTCTTTATAATTTCCTCTCTTCTTTGGGCTTTGGGATTAACTTGTTCTTCTTTTGCTAGAATTAGGAGGTGTAACATAATTGCTAATCTTTGTCTATTGATCTATCTCTTTATGACAATGGGGTGTTAAAATCCCCTGTTAAAATTGTGTTATTACTTACTTGATTTTTCATGTCTATTATAATTTGCCTTGTATCATTGGGTGTTCCTTCACTTGTTGCATTTACATCTATGATTATTTTCTCTGCCTCTTGCAGTTTTCCCTTAGCAAGATTATAGTGACCTTCTTTATCTCTTTTGATCATTTTTGGTTTGAAGTTCACCTTGTCTGCAAAGAGAATGGCTACTCCTGATTTTTTCTGGTTTCCTGTCTCATGGAGAATTGATTTCCATTCTTTGACTTTCAGTCTATGGATTTCCTTTTGAGTTAAATGTATTTCTTGTATGCAGCATATTGTTTGATTTTGTTTCTTGTTACATTTTGCCAGTCTGTTTCTTTTGATTGGTGAATTGAGGCCATTTACATTTATGGTTATTAATGATGTGTATTGACTTATCCTTGTCATGTTATTTTCCCACTGTTGGTTCTGTACTTTTCCCCTTTGTTTAACTTCTTACCTTGTTTGGTAGTTCCTTTCTATTTTTGGCCTTGAAACTGTGGTCATTTTTATCTCTTTGTGGAATATCTCTCAGTACTCTTGTAGGATTGGTTTACCCTCATGAATTTCTTCAGCTGATCTTTGTCTTGGAAGTGTCTTTTTTCTCCATCAATTTTGAATGTTACCTTTGCTGATAAGTTGTTTTATTGCAGGACCTGAAATACTTCTCTGAAAGCTCTTCTTGACTTGATGGTCTGTGTTGTGAAGTCTGCTATGATTCTGATGGGCTTTCCTTCATAGGTGATCTGTTTCTTTGCTCTAACAGCTTCTAATATCCTGTTCTTTTGCTCAGTTTCTGGGATCTTGATTGTTATGTGTCTGGGTGTAGTTTTACTTTGGTTGTAGCTAATTGGGATTCTATATGCCTCACTTATGTGTATATAAGTTTCTTGTCCCATTCTTGGGAAATTTTCCTCTATTACTGCTGAAAATAGTCTTTTTATGACATTCATGTTGTCTCCTGCTCTTTCGTTGACACCTATCAGCCTTATATAGTTTTTTTTTTGCGTTATCTTGCTGCTGTTGAATTGTTATTTGCTGTTCCTTTGTTATTTTTAAGAGATCTTTTCTTTCGCAATCACTAGCTGCAATGCTGTCTTGAAAGTCTGAGAGTCTATCTTCCCTTTCATTCAAGTGTTTCTTCCAGCTTTCAATGGAATTTTTAATTTCCTGAATGTCTCTTTGAATCAATTTTATGCATTCTAATTCTTTATTATACTGTTCACTCAAAGTTTCCATCATTTTTTTGTTCTCCTCTATTTCTTTTTATCTATGTCTTCTTTTGATATGCTCAGCAAGTCTTTCATTATCGTTGTCACTTCTTTTTTTACCTGAGCAATTATTTCTGATCTGATTTCCTCTATAGGCTGGTGTATTTGGTTCTTTACTTCAGTTGCTATCATTTCAGAGATTTAAGGTGTGTGACTTCCATTTTCTTCCATGTTGATGTTTCCTGGACTTGTTCTGGGTGGGGTGTTTGGCTGAGATTGCATTTTGCTTCTTTTTGTCATTTTCAAATTTCTCTAGCTTTCTGGGGATTCAGGTTCATTTCTGAGGTGGCAGCGGAAGACACAGTCAGAGGATCCAGACCCCCAGGCAGCTCCCTGAGTCTTTTCGAGTCCACAGCCCCTCCCACTGAGGTGGCAGGAGGTAGGGCCACTTTCTTTTCTACTTTTATGTGGCCCAAACTTGCTCTTTAGAGCTTGTTTCTTTTCCTATCTTTTATAAAACTTTGCTACCATTAAGACCAAAAACAGAAATTTTCGACACACGGTATCCTGCAATCTAATTGTACTTGAGATTGAGAGAGTAAAAAAATGTCTTTAGAAAATCTCATTCAAGTCAGGTCCTTCTTTACAATTTAAATTGAGAATGGATTTTTTTTTGAGAATGGATTTAATTAACACTTAATCTGCTTTTCCTTGCCCATCAAGAAAAGAACCTTGTTCTTAATCTGATCTCTATTTTAAAAAAATCTTATATCCAAAATCTGGTCATGTATGTGATTGATAGTCAGATACATTTTTTTTTATTGTTGTCACATTGTTTTATTGTTTCACCATAACCAAGTGAAACATTTTTCCTGATGGGTTAAACAGTAGTAATCGTGTTAGAAGGTTAGAAGTTTTTTTCTGCTTGTTTGTAATGCCCCTTAGTGTTGTTTGTTGGTTTCTGTTTTTGTCTTTTTACCCTAAGAATAAGCATCAGCTTTGGAAAGTGTGACTTGTGGGATTGTGGAAGGTGGTGGTACCATCTTGCAGTGCCTCCACTTGATGCCTAAACTCCATTCAACTGTTGCTCTGACCCACAGCAATAGCACAAGTTACTCATCACCAACATTTGTATAGAGCAGGGAATTCTGGTTTTAGTCAGTTGATAACATTGCATGTATGAGGATATTCAGCACCACAGACAGCTGCAGGACTCTGTTTCCATGGCTTCTTCCATCACAAAACAGGTACAAATGCATTCTCTGCTTCAGGGTGTGTCTTTTTATAGCTAATTTGTGTGTCTTCTTATGGCTCTGTTTCTGTAAGATGCCCTGTGAATTTGATACATGCTATATTTCTTTTACACATTGAGTTTTATTCAGCAATTTGGCCATACTGCCATTGTATCCTCTTCAGTGTAGTTTGAGAGTGCAGTTCTGTGGTAAGGCTTTCATTGTCTACTCAGTTCATATACATACATATTCACTGTCCAAGGGTGTTACAGCCGTCAATGAGTCTTCAAGGACCTGAGGACCTTTTCTTGTGAAGTTGAATGCAAGTGTACTGTCATTCATAGTGTTTATATAAAAACACCAGGAATCTTCATTTTTTGCTACCTTGATATAGCATTGGGCTATCATGTGAAAACACTGATATACATCAACTTATTAAAAATACTTTTATGAAGAAAAAAATAATTTAAATCTCCCTCTGCCAGTGATGATTCACTGACTCCAAGCAGCATCAATGAATTTATCAACTGCTTGGTCCTATAGCACTCAAGACTGACTCAAAATTGCTGCACTTCTACAAGTACCAGCAACAAATCTGTTAGGAAAAGGTAAAGACTCTGGTTCAGTTGTTTTTTGTCTTAGATTAAGGTATACAGTGATGCCTTACCTATCACGGGCATTAGGTTCCAGAGATCACCCCCACCAATAGGGGAAACTCCATGAAGTAGTGGTATTATATTTACTTTATTATTTATATATAGTTTAAGGATTTATAAACCCTTCCCACACCTCTATAAATCTTTCCCATACTCTTGTGCGCTTCCCAGAATGACTCTTCTTTCCAAAGCTTTGGCTTCCAGCTGGTGCAGTGCCTGGAGATGCCCAAGTGAATTGGTGTCTCACTGAGAGCAGGAGGGGAGAATAGGGCAGGTGGGGATGGAGAGTGAGAATGGGCTGGGGAGTAGGGCATGTGGGACCCAGCTGAGCCACAGCTGAGCTGAGCCCAGTGCGTGGCCAGCACCACTGGCCTTGCCCAGGCTGGCTGATAGAGTGGGTAGGGGCTGGAGGCAGTGCCATGCAGCCTCCTTGCCTATAAATGGTGCTCACACAGTGCAGGTACACTCGCATGGCCAGTTGGTCTTGCTGGGCTCAGGTTGGCAGTAGTGGCATACTACATTTCCATTGTATACAGTATATTATTCATCTGCTGATGAGATATGTACTGTACAATATTTTATTTTGATTTAATATTCTTTTAATATGTTTGAATTAACACTTTAATATTTTCATATTGTTTTAGTTTTTTAGGCAAAAATAATTAAAATCATAAATATTATATAAATACCTATATACCACAAAATCCTGTGATATAGCAAAAACTCTGTGATACAGAATTAGATATATTTTAAAAAATAACCTGCAATACTCTGAAGCCACAATAAGCGACCCATAATATAGCAAGGACAACTGTACAGTCAAAGTCAAAATTACTTGGAATAGTTTCTTTTTTGCTTTTTAAGTTTATGTTAAACATTTGATTTGCAGTTTGTTTCTATTTACATAAAAATTTAGGTTCTCTTTGCTGATTAATTTTTATTCTTTAAATATGTACAATCTCACTCAAGTGCATGATACATATAAAATTGATTCTAAAGTCAATAATCTGTATGAGGTAATACTCAAAGAATAGTCTCCTTTCATATTCTTTTCACCCAGTTCCACCACTCATCCATTTTCATACACCCACCTAGTATAAATAGCCAATTTGATTAACTATTATTATAGATTCCCCTCCTATGTTGTTGTCCTTAGCAAATATTAAATGATCTGCAGATATTTTACTTCTTTATGCTTTCACAGAATTTACCATGCTATATATAAATTTTGAAATTTGTATTCTTTTACCTGACAATATATCTTGGCAATCATCCTACAGAGCTCTTCTTCATCCTTTCCTTACAGCTCCCTAGTAGACCATAGGCAGAGCGTACCATGCTCTTTAGTACATTTTCTATGTAAAAACAATGAGGATATTGGAGTATCTTGAAATGAGAGATGATAAAATTAGTAGCATTATGCGTATAAGAAATGTTAGCTTTTTAGTCTCAATTGCATTAATTTCTGCTTCAATCTTTATAATTTCCTCCATTCTTTAGGCTTTGGGCTTGACTTGCTCTTCTTTTTCTAGAAGCTTGAGGTGCAACATTAGGTTGTTTATTTATGCTCATTCTGTTTTGCCAGTGTGAGAACTCACCACTATGAATTTCCCTCTGAGGACTGCTTTCAGTGTGTCTTACAGGTTCTGGCATGTTGTATCTGAATTTTTGTTTAATTGTAGATATTATTTAATTTCTTCTGTAAGCCACTGGTTGTTCAGGGGGGTGTTATTTAATTTTCAAGTGTTTATGGGGTTTTTGCAATTTCTTTTGTCATTAATTTTTAATTTCATTGCACTATGGTCAGATAATATGGGTGGGGTAATTTCAATTCTTTTGCATTTTGGAAGGTATGCTCTATGGGCTAAGATGTGGTCTATTTTAGAGATTATCCCTTGTGCAGCTGAGAAGAATGTATATTCTGATGTTGGATGGAACAATTTGTAAACATCTAGTAAGTCCATTTGTTCATAGGTTTGGTTCAGTCCTGATATTTCTTTGCTTATTTTTTTGTATAGTTGATCAATCTCTCTGTGACAATGGGGTATTAAAGTACCCCATTATAATTGTGTTACTGCTTATTTGATTTTTCATATCTATTAATATTTGTCTTATATAGTTGGGTGTTCCCATATTTGGTGCATACATATTTATGGTATCTCTTTCTATTGAAATTTTCCCCTAATGAATACGTAGTGACCTTTTTTATCTCTTTTAATCATTTTGGCTTGAAGTTCATGCTGTCTGCAAACAGAACAGCTATCCCTGCCTTTTTTTCTGGGTTATGGTTCCATGCAGTGTACATCAATTTAGATTGAAATTTGTTTTCTTTCAGGACTTGAAAAACTTCATTCTAAACCCTTTTTTTGGTCCTTTTGAGACAGAGTCTCACTATGTAGTTCAGGCTGGCCTTGAGCTCACTTTGTAGCCCAGGCTGGTCTTGAACTCACAATGATCCTCCTCTTCAGCCTCTTGAATACTGGGTTAAGAGGCATGTACCATCCAAACTATTTCTGACTTGAGGGTTTGTGTTGAGAAGTCCTCTGTGATTCTGATGGGCTTTCCTTTATAAGTGATCTGTTTCTTTTCTCTAAAAGTTTTAAATATTCTTCTCTTGTGATGAATTTCTGGAATCTTGATTATTATATATCTTTTTCATTTTTCATTTTTATTTATTTATTTTAAAAATAAAAGGAGGAAAACATTAACAGACAGGCAACCTTTTAAAAAATAGCAAAGAAAAGTACAATCAATACAGAGATACAAACAAAGTGGTAAGAAGTTTACAATGTTTGTTGTTTTACGTATTGATATCTTCAAAGTGGTTTCTCATGAAAACAGAGACATGCAATATTGATCAATCAAGGACTCGTTAACTGTTTCTTTCAGCAAAGAAATAGAAGATAGTAGAACAACGATGTTAACTATCCTGCATATACATACATACAAAATTTCTCCTTCTTTCCCTTTTCTTTTCTCACATGCCAGTTGACCTTTACCCTTGAGCATTTTCCTTTCATTTCATAATGTCTATCATACCTCCAAGTTTTTATTAACTCTTACAGGTTTTACATTACTGAGACAATGTGGTGCTTGCACATGCAGGTCTGACTTATTTCACTTATAAGTATGGTCTCTAGTTGTGACCATTTATCTATAAAGGCCTCGAGTTTGTCTTTCTTTATAGCTGAATAATATTTCATTATATAAAAATACCACAATTTCCGTATCCAATCTTCAGTGGATGGACTTGGGTCTATTTTCAGTCTTTGGCATATAGTAAGCCAATTTTTCCAGCACAATTTATTAAAGAGGCTATCGTAGTTCCAGTGAGTTTGTTTGGCTTCTTTGTCAAAGAATAGGTGGCTGAGTGTGTTTTTGGTTGTGGCTGTTTTTTCTGGTCTGTTTCATTGATCCTCAGGCCTGTTTTTTAGCCAGTATGAGGTGGATTTTATGACAGTAACTTTGTAGTATAATTTCAGGTCGGGGAATGTAATTCCACCTGACTTGTCCTTGTTGCCCAGGATTGCTTTTGCTATTCTGGGTCTCTTCTGGTTCCAGATGAATTTAAGGCATGTCTTTTTTCAGAGTACTGTAGTTTTCATTGAAGAGATCTTTGACTTCTTTTGTTAGATGGATTCCTAAATATTTCAATTTCTTGTATGTTATTGTGAAAGGAATGGTTTCCTTAATTTCTCTCTCAGTTTTTTTGTTCTGTGTGTATAGGAATGCTATCAATTTTTGGGTGTTGACTTTGTATCCAGCTACACTGCTGAATTTGTTGATGAATTCAAGGAGTCTTCTTGTGGAGTTTTTGGGGTCCTCCATTTAAAGTATCATGTCATCTACAAATAATGATAGTTTTATTTCTTCCTTTCCTATCCTTATTCCTTTTATTTCTCTCTCCTGTCTAATTGCTCTGGCTAATGGTTCCAGAAATATATTGAACAGGAATGGTGACAGCGTACATCTTTGTCTTGTTCCCAATTTTAAAGTAAAACCTTTCAGTTTTTGTCCATTGGGAATGATGTTGGCTGTTGGATTGTTGTAGATGGCTTTGATCAGGTTAAGATAAGGACCATCTATTCCTATTTTCTGTAGAGTTTTTATCCTGAATGCATGTTGGACTTTGTCAAAAGCTTTTTCTACATCTATTGAGATGATCACATGGTTTTTGTTTTTTGCTCCATTGATATGGTGTATAACATTTATAGATTTGTGAATATTGAATCAACCCTGAGTTCCTAAAATGAATCTGACTTGATCTTGATGTATGATTTTCTTGATAATTTCCTGCATTCTACTTGCCAGTATCTTATTGAGTATCTTTGCATCTATATTCATTAGGGAGATTGGTCTGTAGTTCTCTTTCTTGGTTGGGTCTTTCTCTGGTTTTGGTATCAGTATGATGCTTGCCTGCAGAAATGAGTTAGGGACAATAGCTTCCTTTTCAATTTCACTGAAGAATTTGAGGAGTGTTGATATTAAACCTTCTCTGAATTTCTTGTAAAATTCTGCTGTGAATCCATCAGGGCCTGGGTTTTTCTTTGTTGGTAGGTTTTTAATCACATTTTCAATGTCATTAATTGATATTGGGTTGTTCAGGAATTTGATACCTTCTTGACTCAACCTTGGTAACTCAGACATATCTAAGAATCTGTCCATGTCTTCTGAGTTTTCTATCCTATGGGAGTAAAGTTTTCGAAAGTAGGTATTAATGGTGTTCTGAATTTCTGTGGAATCTGTAGTAATTTCATCCTTTTCATTCCTATTGCATGAATCTGAGTTCTTTCCTTCCTTTTCTTGATAAGGTTGGGTAGGGTTTATCAATTTTGTTTATTCTTTCAATGAACCAACTCTTTGATTCATTTATTTTTTGGGGGGTTTTTTGGTCTCTACTGCATTAATTTCTGTCCTAATCTTTATAACCTCCTCCCTTCTTTGGGCTTTTGACCTGACTTGTTCTTCTTTTATGAAAAGTTTAAGATGCAGCATTTGGCTATTTCTTTGTTCTCTTTCTGTTTTCCTTCTGTGTGAATTCACAGCTATAAATTTCCCTCTGAGGCCTGCTTTCATTGCATCCCATAGATTCCGGTAAGTTGTACTTACATTTTCATTTGTTTGCAAGTATTTTTAAATTTCCTCTTTAATTTCTTCTGTGACCCTTGGTGGTTGAGGAAGTTATTGTTTAATTTCTAAGTACTGTGGCGTTTTTGGAGTTCCTTTTGTCATTAATTTCCAATTTCATTGCACTGTGGTCAGATAATATGCATGGGATAGTTTCAATTCTTTTGCGTTTCAGAAGGTATGCTCTAAGGGCTAGGATGTGGTCTATTTTAGAGAAAGACCCATGTGCAGTGGAGAAAAATGTATATTCTGATGTTGTGTGGTGGAACACTCTGTATACATCTACTAAGTCCATTTGTTCACAGCTTTGGTTCAGATCTGTTATTTCCTTGCTGATTTTTTGTGCAGTTGACCTATCTCTTTGTGTCAATGGGGTGTTGAGGTCCCCCGTTACAATAGTGTTCTTAATTATATGGGCTTTCATGCCTGTTAAGATTTGTCTTATATAATTTGGAGCTCTGATATTTGTTTCTTTTTTTTTTTTTCTTCCGGTACTGGGAATTGAACTCACGACCTTGGGCTTGCCAGGCAGGCACTGTGCCGCTGAGGTAAATCCCCAGTCACTGAGCTCTGATATTTGGCGCATACATGTTTATGATTGTTATCTTATCCTCTTACAGTTTTCCCCTGACAAGTATGTAGTGACTGTTATGGTTTATGTCTGTGTGTCCTCCCAAAACCTCACGTGGCCCTGGGGCAGTTCTTTAGAGTTTAAATATGGATCTGAAAGCTACACCCGCCCTGGGGTGGATAGTTGGCATATGTAAGGGAGAGAAAAAGGGTGCTTGAGGCCATTCCTCCCCCATTCTGCCCTGGTGTGTGCTTGTGGCTTAGCTGTGTTCTGCTGCCCTGAGCTGTAGCCCTCTGCCATGTGCCACTATGCCTTGTAATCTGCCAAGTACGGACTGAAACCTCCACGAACTGTAAGCGAAATAAACCTTTCCTTCCTTAATTTCGGTGTCAGGTATTTTGTCCCACCAACGAGAGAAAAGTAACCGAGACAGTGACCTCTTTATCTCTTTTGATTGTTGTTGGTTTGAAGTTTACATTATCTGCAAACAGAATAGCTACACTTGCTTTTCTCTAGGTTCCTGTTGCATGGAGGATTGTTTTCCATCCTTTGACTTTTAGTCTGTGGATTTCCTTTTGAGTAAAATGTGTTTCCTGTATGCAGTGTATCATTGGATTTTGTTTCATAATCCACTCTGCCATTCTGTTCCTTTTGACTGGTGAATTGAGGCTTTTACATTTATGGTTATAACTGATATATGTTGATTTATCATTGTCATGTTATTTACTTGCATTTGTTTCCTACTTTCTCTACATGTTTACTTGCTTGGTCTCCTTCACATTTCCTTTCTACTCTTGTTCTTGAAATTGAGGTCAGATATTTCTCTGTCTAGAATAACTTTTAGTACTCTTTGTAATGCTGGTTTGGCACTCATGAAGTTCTTCAATTGTTCTTTGTTGTGGAAATATTTTATTTCTCCTCTGAATTTGAGGGGTAGTTTGGCAGGGTACATCAGTCTTGGTTGGAAGCTGTTCTGTCTCAGGGCCTGTAATATTTCACTCCAAGCTCTTCTCGATTGGATAGTTTGTGCTGAGAAGTCTGCCTTGATTCTGATGGGCTTTCCTTTATACGTCATCTGTTTCTTTTCTCTAGCAGCTTTTAATATTCTGTTGTTTTGCTGGAGATCTGAGAACTTGACTATTATATGCCTGGGTGTAGTTTTATTTTGTTTGTGGTTGGATGGAGTTGTATATGCCTCATTTACCTGTATATCAGGTTCTGTTTCCATGCTTGGGAAGTTTTATGCTATTATTTCTGCAAATATTCTTTTCATGTCAGTTGTGTTGCTTCCTCTTGTTTTATTGACTCCTATTAGTGGTACATCATTCCCTTTGCCTAGTCTTGCAGCCCTTGAATTGAGTTTTCTTGGACCTTTGTTGATTTTACAAGATCCTTTCTTTCAGGGTTGGTGGCTGCCATGCTGTCTTCAAGTCTGAGATTCTATTTCCAGCTTCATTCAAGCAGTTTTGGCAGCTTTTAAGCTTTGTTTTCCAGGACTTCTCTTTGAATCTGGTTCATGTATTCTAAGCCCTTTCTATATTTTACATTCACACTTCTGTCCATTGCCTTTGCTATTCTATTTTCTTTTCTTTTTTTTTTTTAAAGTGCATAAGAAGCAAATTTATTTTAACATTCATACCCAAAGCACATTCAATCTATTATCCTGTAAATTTAGGTGGCTTTTCACAGCCATACCAAGAACTTACCTTCCCAATTTGTAAAGGATACAAAGTTACTATTTACTTCAGCACCTAGTCCTTTGGTAGTGGACTGTGTTGATGATTATTACCCCATCCAATCACAGTGTTATCATACAAGGGAGAAAAACTGATTTTATCCTGTATGACATCCTGGCTAAAGAAATATGGTTAGAGCTGGGAATGGTGGCACACACTTGTAATCATAGCACTTGGGAGGCTGAGGCAGGAGGATCACTGTGAGTTCAAGACCACCTTGGGCTACAAGGAGAGCTCAAGACAAGCCTGAACTGCATAGTGAGATCCTATCTCAAAAAGCCAAAAAAATAAAGTAATATGGTTAGTAATAACAATAGTTCCAGTGTAACTTAACTACTAACAAATTATCATAATCATTAATCTGCTATCTCCAACAACAGGAACAACCTGTAAAGTTATATAATGATAGCCATTCTTACTGGGGTGAGATGAAATCTCAATGTAGTTTTAATTGCATTTCTCAAATGACTAATGATGTTGAACATTTTCTCATGTATTTATTCACCATGTGTATTTCTTTATCTGAGAAATGTGTTCATATCAGATATCCATTTTTGGATTGGGTCTTTGAATGGGGGTGCTGATGTTTTTTAATTCTTTGTGTGTTCTAGATAGAGGACCTTTGTCCAAGGGACAGTCAGCTACAATGTTTTCCCAATTTGTGGGTTTTCTTTTTACTCTGCTGGTGATTCCTTTAGATGTGCAGAAACTTTTCAGTAGGATAAGATCCCATTTGTTGATTCTTTGAAGTATTTCATGTGTGGTTTGGTTTTTTTTTTTTTTTTCATGAACTCTCTCCCTACCCCTATGTCTTCAAGATTTTTACCTACTTTCTCTTCCACTAGATTTCTGTTTTAATATTGAGATTTCTGTTTTAATATTGAGATCTGTGATCCATTTTGACTTGAGTTTGGTGCATGGTGATAGACTTGGGTCTATTTTCATTTCTTGGCAGGTGGCAAGACAATTTTTTCCAGCACCATTTATTAAACAGGCTATATTTCTTCCAGTGGGTTTGCTTGGCCCCTTTGTCAAAGATTAGGTGGCTGAGAGTGTTTGTGGTTATGGCTGTTTCTTCCAGTCTGTTCCATTTATCCTCTGGTCTGTAGTAAGAGTGACTGTCATTAAAAAATCAGCCAATAACAAATGCTGACGAGGGTGTGGAGAAATAGGAACTCTTCTCCACTGCTGATGGGAATGCAGACTGGTGAAACCATTGTGGAAATCAGTTTGGAGATTCCTCAGCAAACTAGATCTAGAGGTCCCATTCAACCCAGTTATTCCCCTTCTGGGTATTTTCCTAGAAGATCTGAAAGCATCATGTCACAGCAATATATACGCACCCATGTTTATAGCAGTGTAACTTGTAATTGCTAAATTGTGGATGAAACCCAAATGTCCATCCACTGAGGATTGGATAAGAAA
>NW_004955639.1:31416-44012 GCF_000276665.1 Chinchilla lanigera
TGATTGTCCCTCAGACAAAGGGCTTCTATCTAGAACATATAAAGAATTAAAAAAATTCAGCCCCTCCAAATTCAAAGACCCAACCCAAAAATGGGCAGTGGAGATGAACACACATTTCTCAGACAAGGAGATACAAATGGCAAATAAATATATGAGAAAATGTTCAACATCATTAGTCATTCAAGAAATGCAAATTAAAACATCACTTGCAAATTTAAATTCAAGGGATAGTTGAGGAAAAAGAGAAAAAGGATCAGTAGAAGAAAATGAAAAGAAAGATAAGAAACCTAAATCATTTAAAAAGGAAAAAAGGAATAAAACAAGGAAGAAAGAGAAGAATGAAAAAGAAAAGAAGGAAAAAAGAGACCAGAAAAAGAGGAGGAAACCCCCCCCCCCCACACACAAAAAACTGCAAAATACTAAACAAGGAATCCAACCAGACAGGAAAAGGATAACCAGTCACACAAACAAGGGAGAATACAAGTAGTAAAATACCTCTGATGTTTTCAGTTCTGTGACAGTGTCCAAGTCAGAGCCCAGAAATTTGGTGCGTACTCCAGCCAAGTTTGCTGTGGGAACTGTGCTGTGTATGGATCTGATCTTGGCCTGTGGATGTGGATGTTGGGACTGGTGTTCTGTTGGTGGAGTTCTCCAGAGCTCACTACTGTTGCTGTTGCTTCAGACAATTTCATGTCATTGTTGTCACTGATTATTCCACCTGCCAAAGTCCTGTGTGCACTCACCTGCCTGGGCCACCTGGCCCGGGTCTTGCTGGTCCTGTGCCTCTCCACACTTGTGAACTTTTAAAAATTGATAATATATTTTTTCTTCAACTAGCAATGGCATTTGTGTTGCAAAGACAATTTTTAGTACTAAATTTTACTTTAGACTATGAAGATATTGCTTCTTTGCCTCTTATTGTGGCATACACCTTGAATTCCAGTGCTCTGAGAGGTTGAGGAAGGCAGATTGTAAACACAAGAATGACAGTTGCTTAGACCCTTTCTGAAAATAAAAAAGGGGATGGGGTTGTAATCCAGTGCAAAGTCCCCAGATAAAAATCTCCAGTGTTCACACACACACACACACACACACACACACACACACACATGCTGCTTCATCATCTTATAAGTTCGAAGTACTTTGCTATTGAGAAGTTTAAAGTCAGTCTGATTCTCAGGGCAACTGAGATGCCTTTTTTCCCCTGGAAATTTTACTTTGGTACTTTTCAATTTTCTCTATTATTTTAGATGTGAAATGATTTTTTTTGACTTTGTCTTATTTGAGTGAAAACTCACAAGCCTTTTCAAATTAAGACTTCATTTTCTTTTACTTCTAAGAAACTTCTATTATTTCTTTAATTCTGTCTTTTTCTTCAGGCTTATGTGTCTTTTGGACTCAGACTCCAGATAAGTAAATCCTGTCCCTATGTTCTATAGTGGTTCATTGATATTTTTTACTTCTATTCTTTTTCTCTTCTCTTATTGGTCCATTTATATTCCATTTCACTAATGTGTACTCCAATTATGTCTGTTCTATTTAAGCTTTTTTCATTGTTTAGCTTCAAATGTTAGTACTATTTATATTCTCTGATACGAGTCATGGACACAGAGATTAGCTTACATTGCCAACACACATTTCTCTTGCCGTAGCAAAGTGATAAATCAATGGGGAAAGGCAATATAGAACTTTCCAAGTATCCACACTCCCATCTTCTCTCTGCAGTCCTTTTCCAAGATTGAGGTGACTCATAAATTCCTGCCCTCCCCTGCCCTCCACTCACTGGGTCATTCTAGACTTTAGTCTCCCCAAGAATGGACTCACCTGATGTGTTTAATTCTTTGTATACTTAATCCCTTTATTACTACTAGATCTGCAGAGTTGAGTTTGATAATGTTTATTCTCTTTTAGTACACTATGTGGGCAGGAAAGAAAGCCATGGCATATAAAATAAATCATTCCACTTGTGAGGATATATCCCTCTATTGTCCCATACCCTAGATTTTTATAATTATTTGTTTTGCCATGCCTCTGTGTTGGTTTGACAATTATAGTCATATTAGCCCTGTATGAACATGTATTTAAATCACCATAGCCATGATGGAGAGGAAGAATCCAGGTTGCCCTTTCTTCTCTGGGATTACAAGGCAATCAGAGATGTGTCAGGAAAAATAATGAAATTTAAATAAGATATAGAAAATGATCAGGTCATTGCATTCCTCAAAAATATACCAGCAGAACCATACCTTTCATCTTAGAGGACTGAGGTTACAATTTCCCAAAGCTCTGTTCCCTTCAGCATATCTTCCATAAATCCTTATCATACTTTCATCTTTGTTTCCAAGAGCTGATTCATCCAGTGTCCAGGACAATTTGTAAATCTATGATATCTTCACACTCAGTGTCCAGGGGCAACTCTGCCACAGAGCCATCAGACAGTGAGAAACACTCCAAGGATAGACATGAACTGAGAAGCTCACACACATGATAATGGGCTAAGAGTTCAGAGCAGAAACCAGCTCTAAAATATTTTCTTTCCAAATGGAAGACTCTGTCAACAAAGGCTTGTTGATATGGAGAAAGCTGTGGTTCTAAGTGGGAATGATACTGGGCACACAGGTGTTATGTATCACTCCAACTGATGGCAAGTATCTGTCCTAAAGTAATTACACACTCTTTTTCTCTGTATGTCTGTTCCTCAATTTCTTCTCATAAAAACATGAGTCATAGGATTAGCATCTACCCTAAAGCAGTATGACTTAGCTTGATTACATCTACAAAGTACTATTTTTCCAATTATGTCACATTCTCAAGTACTGGAAAGGGATGACTATGAGGGACACTATTGAACCCAGTATATATGTCATCCCAGAAACTGTCAAAATGAATTCTTATGTACAGCTTCAGGCCTCAAGCAAAGCTTCCCCACTCACTAAACTACCTCACTCTAGCTTCCTTGTCACTCTTGTTTTCAGTGTCACATTGACTACAAGAACAGACCTGCAGAGAGAACTCTACATCCTGTACTGTATCTACTCCAGTTGGATTCTCTGAGGACTGAGACAGGCTCCACTCCCTAGAAGATGGAGCAGAAATAGTCACACAATGACAGGAGGTTCAAAAAAGCCAAGGCACACATTCAGGTGTCCACTACCTTGAATTAACACATTGTGGAAAACATCAGGAGTCCTTTAACGGGAACAAGGCATGTTGAATTGTCTTCTGTATTCCCGGTAGAATTGATACAATGAGTCTGGGATCTGCAGGGCCTTAGATGTCAATATAAATCTTTTGTGTTTATTGAAACACATGGAGATTTAGCTGAGCAAATCCTCCAGTGCTGCATATGTGGCCCAAAACAAGGGCCAAGAACCAATATGTAAAATAGTTTGGAGTCACTGAATAATTTTCAGATACAAAAGACAGAGCTAATATAGCCCTAGTTCCTTCAGAGGCAGCCTCCACATAGAGGTGTGAGGGAAGGAAGGTGATTGAGGAATACTCTTTCAGGGGATCAAATGAGTAAGATAAAACAAGGATGCCTGAGGTGCTATAAAGCAGTCACCATAGAAGCTGAGTTGACTGCATAGTGACTCTGGAGTTGTGATGGCCCTGAGTTGTGCTAAATAGAGGCAGAGGAATTGGGACTTATTATCTGTGTTCTGAAGAGGATCTGACAAGTAAGGCCCCCTAGGAGAAAATAGTCACTAATACCCTTAACATGTAGAAAAAAAGTGCTTTCATTACAGAAGGGGTCACATGGCCACTCCCACCACAGTCACCTCTGGTGACTCTGATTCTCTTGCTTAAACATTAAGTGTACATTTTACATGAAATTGTGTGAGCTTCTTTTTTACTGTATGCATGTGTGCCTCTTTTTCCGGGAAAATGTCCAAAAGAAGGGTTAATAGGACAAGTTACAAACACTGGCACTAACTTCGTCTTAATCCCACAACTGTGACTCACCATCTCCCCACTCTATCACCTTCTAGATTTGCCTCCCCCACTGTGAGGGCCTCTACTCGTCTAGGCAGCTTACAGTGACTAAAATTCTCCCACTGAGGAATCTGAAACCCTGGTCACCATGTACTTTTCAGGCTGTGATAGTTGCACTTTTACATTTATTCTTGAAATGGAAAGTGAAGTGCCAAAGGAACACCAAATAGATTATTTGGTACCAAATATATTCTTATCTGCACAGCTTGTGCAGTAGTGCCCCTCCTAACGGCCACTGATTTTTCCCAGGAAGACATAACTATTTTCCCCCTTGCTGATAATTTTCCATGAAGATCCAGAAATGAATGGACAACAGTCAGTGTTTAAACTTTAGTGTGACACCTACTATGTCCTCTGGTGAAATCAATTTTCCTTCTGGTAACTACAGTGTCTAATCCCACAAAACCTGGAGTTGAGATGGGAACTCTAAATTCCTCAAGTAGAGCACTGGCAATGCTGGCACCATGACCATCCCTGCCTTCTCTAATTCTCAGATTCATATGTTCTTTCCTATTGGAAATACTACACCATATCATCATTGTTGATTTAGCTCATACACAGTGTTCATGTACACCATGCTCTGTAGGACTGGCTCCATCCTTTCAGGCATCGTCTTCAACCCGATGTCTCAACTGTGCCTTCAACAAGCTGTTGTAGCATCTGATACCAGGCAGATTCTAGGTAAGTGGTAGAACCTTGGATTCTGTGGTTATATATCCTCTGCTAAAATTTCTTGACCATGAAGAGGGCAGCTTGGTTTGAAGCAGCATGGTGCAGGATCCCATATCAGTAGATGTAACAGTATAAGTGTGCTAATGACTGAGGTCTTGCAAGTAAAGGGAAACCTAAGCTTCAAAGATAGCGGATTCCATCAAAGCAGAATTACTATACTTTCTAGGGTGAAAGAAATGGGCTCTATGTAGTAATGTGGGCCCCATATGGCAGATTGGTATATGTGGTGAGCTTGGGATCTGAGATGGCCCTTCTGAATTCTACTTTGAAGCAAAGGAACTGTTCCTTTATATTCCCTCTTTGGGCAGGTATTGGTTTCTGTTTGTCTCTAGGAAAGGGATATGACTTTAGATGAAATTCTCGTAGCAGTGACCTATACCCAAAGAGAAGCTCAGATGAAAGATATTTACTTCTTATTACTCTGAATACTGGAGTGGTGACTTGGTAATGCACCGGAACTTTCCAAATACAATAACCAAATTAAAATTCTGAGTGGATGGGGTCAAGACAACACAAAGAAGCAGAGGAAATAAACAGTGAACTTAAATATATATCAGCAGAAGGTTGTTACTTTTAACAACTGAATATATATATGAATGAACAAACCAGTAAAACCTCAGAGACCTGTGGGAAAAATAACAAAATGTTTAATTACCATGTCATTATAGTTACATAAGGAGAGGAGAAACATCTGAGACTGAAAAATATTCCAAATATTAATGGCTGAAATTTTCCCAAGGTGGGCAAGAAGTATCAACCTGCAATATGCAATAAAGTGAATAAACCTCAAACAGAATCATGTAAATAAACTGACACAAAGACAGAGGATAATAAATCTACAAATGAAAGACAAAGAAAAATATTTAAATAAGTTAGGAGAATAACACACTACCTATGAAGGAACAAAGTTTGAATGACATTGACTTTTCTTGGGAAATCTTGGAGATCAGAAGCAAGTGGCACATTTTCTAAGCATCTGAAGAACAGACCTTTTCACTCAGAATTCTATATCCAGCGGAAATACTCTTGTGAATGGAAATAAGAGAATTTTTGGAGTTTAGAATAGGAACTTGAGATTCCTCAAGTGGTCCTCCAGAGAGGAAGGAAAAGATAGCCACTCCTGTTTCCCCTGATTCTCAGACTCGTGTGTTCTCACCTCTTGGAAACACAGAACCACATCATTTTTATTGATTTTTATCATACACACCATGGTCTGGAGGTCAGACTCCATTCATCAGGTATCATCTCCAAACTGATACTTTAGCTGTGCCTTCAACAGGCTGTTCTATTATCAGCTAAAAGAACACCTTCTTATACATGGAAGAATCTTGGATTCCATGATCATGTACCCCCTGACAAGCCTCCTGGGGTATGAAATGGATCCTCTGATCTGAAGCAATATAGCGCCAAATCCTATATCATTGAATTAGACATTTTATAAACCTCTTTAAAAATATAGCATTTTTGGCTGAAAATTTGAAGGTAATAAAAACAAACCTACATTTAAGATAAGTGCTAATTCCAGTGAAGATGAATCATCGCCCCCTTTTTGGGGGCGGGTGTGAAAGGGCCCAATGCAATTACCTGCTCACCCTGTGGCTGGTTGGTGACCATGAGGAGCTCAGGATCTTGGATGACCCTTCCTAACATAAAGCAAAAGAAGAATTCTTTTAAGTGCTATTTTGATCAGGCATAAATTATGAGCTGTCTCTGGGGGACAAGCATCACATGAGATGAGGAAACTCTCTGCAGAAAAGGGTCATTCTCAGCAGAGAATTCTCATGAAGGATGTCACCTGTCACTGTTCTCAACACTGGAGAGAAAGAATTCTTTAGTCCTGAAGTCAGTCAATAGAACATACACCGAGGTTTCCAAAATATAATAACCAATTACAATCATTACTCAGTGGGGTCAATATAAAACAAAGACGTAGGGGAAAGAAACAGTGAGTGTAAAATTCTCATATGAATGTGGTTGGTTTTTTTCTTTTTCTCTTTTTTTCTCCTTTAACATGTAAAAGAAAATTAACCAGTGCTTCAGTTTAAATAATGTTCTTTTTTTTTTTTTTTTTTTTTTTTTTTTTTGGTTTTTCTCCGGTACCAGGAACCGAACTCACGACCTTGCGCTTGCCAGGCAGGCGTAAATAATGTTCTTCATAAGCATAATAGGTTAACACCAAAAATTGTACATAGAGGATTCAGGCAGAAGCTTCTTCTCAGCAGATTGATTGGTTCCAACCTTTTCACCATTAATTAATGGCATGTAAGGAAACACCCAGAGACCAAGACTCTGGGAAAGACTAGATTTAATTATGTCTACATAGGGGCAGGCCAAAATTGGAGTGATATCAGAAAATATCTGGAGAGAAGGTTAAGAATATATAGGGTTTGCAGTTGGGGGTCATAGTCCCGAAGTATCTGGATAGACTATTTGGGGTCAAAGCTGCAAGGATGAGCAGCACAAGTATACATATAAAGCTGGGTCTTCCAGTGTCAGGGAGATTGCAAATCCAGTCCTAAATTCCTTTATGGCCATCAATTCTTGTTTGCTAAGTGCAGCCTAGATACCTATTGCTTGTAGAGGGCAGTGTGAAGGTCTCTCTCAGGTCAGGCCTGACATTCCCATCTTTTTGTTGTATAAAAAGGGGAAGAGGGCAGAGTTTCTCAGGGCTACTTCAGGCATGAAAAATGGAGTCATGCAGGCAGCCGAGTTGGGAAAAACTTGGGGGAACAGGGCTGTATTGAGGAGAAGCCAAGGCCAGCATCTGTCTGTTGGTAATTGTTTGTACATGATCCTGTAAAAACAGAGAAAATTCTGAGGACTTTTCCTCAGAGTGAAGGAGGAAGGTAATACAGATAAGAGGTATAGCAAGTGGAAGAAGCCATGAGACCCACCCTAAACATTATTCCAACAGTCAGACAAGTGCTGTCTAATTTTGGAAGCCTTTTCTGTCAATCTCTTGGCTACATTCCATACTGTGCTTGACTGGTTAGTGTAAAAGCAACATTCTTCCCCAAGGAAGACACATAACCCGCCTTCCTCCACAGTGAGGAGATCTAAACCTCTACAATTTTGAAGGGTCACTGCTGCCAACGTGTCTATCTAGTTTTGTAAGGAAAAGATGAGATCAGCTATTTGTCTGAGGCTGTCAGAAAGATTGTAGGAGAGAGAATGACAGGAAGTCAGGGAGGTAGTCAACTTTCTATGGCTGTCCTATGTAGCAGTGGTGATACTCAACCTGATAAGAAGGGATATTAAATATATGGCTCTACATCATCAGATGGGTTTTAACAGCAACAGGCAGGCTCTGGTTTCCCAGGACAATGCTTAGTTTTGGGATGAGGCTTGTCAGTGTGCAGGTTCCAGAACAATTAGTGAGGAGGCACAAGTATGCAAAGGCCCCACAGAGGAAGAAAACACCTTGACTAGATAAACAGAATTGGTTGTGAATGTTAAAGAGATATGTGACTTTTTAATTTTTTCTTTCTCAGACACCATGGTGCTGCTAGGGCAACAACTGTCAGAAGCTGGAGGGGTCCCTGATGTGGGATTTGACTGGTGCTTATTGTTGTTTTCCCAGTGTAGGAAGAATCTTTTGGTATCTTTTGAGGAACAAGTGAGGAATGATCAAAGGTAGGCAAGAGGAGACAGTCTGAACGAGTAGAAGATTTAGACAAGGAGTCCATGGGAGAAAGGGCATTCATGGAACATGATGTCCATTGCAGAAGACTGACTGTCTCTTGAGCAGTGACATAGTTACTACTTTGAGAGGACCAGGAAATTGGACAAGCTGAGTGAATGGGACATCTTGAATAATCTGGTAGTTGACCTGATTGTATCAGACCAATAACAGTAGTGTACAGTTACATTGATAGGGGAGTAGATGTCCTAGTAATGTACCATAGGACAACTTATGCTTAATGCAAGCAGGGGCTTGAAATGTTAGAAGAATATCAGTTATTATGGGGCCTTGTATGACTTAGCTGAGTTCTCACATGCAGAAGCAAGCATTAGTGAAATAGGACTGGAGGAGTGGGGCTGTGCATCTTACCTGGAGGTTTTTTTGTCTTGCTGGTAATAGGGAAAGTGGCTATGGATGTTTTGTTGAGGAGTTGGAGTGGGCACTTCATTTCATATTGGTGGTAGTATGTCACATTGGTAGAGACCCAGAACAGGAGAGGGACTGTAATGGTCATATAGATTGCTGTAGACATACAAACAGAGCCAGCAATCTTTGGCTAAGGTAGTATTAGAGCAGTTCAGCAAGGAATGAGTTAACAATAAAGTTTTGTAAAGATAATTGGGAACTACTGGGAGAAGCTGCTGGAGAGCAACTAAGGACATGGTGAAAGACAGAAGAGTATTAACTGGGCCAAAGGTCATAGGTAAGGGGAAGAGAGGGGCCTAACTAGAGCAAAAGTTAATGTGAACAGACACACACACACACACACACACACACACACACACAAATGATTCGAGAGTTGGGAGTGGTGGTGGTGTATGCCTGTAATCCAAGGCTGAGGCAAGAGGATTGTTGCAAGTTCAAGACCAGCTTGGGCTACAAAGTGAGCTCAAGGCCAGCCTGAACTGCATAGCGAGACCCTGTCTCAAAAAGACAAAAAAACAAAACAAAACAAAACAAAACTATTGGGTTAAATAGCCCTTAGTTATTGTGGGTTGATCAGGCCTACAATCTCCCAAGCGAGTGGACAGCAAAGACTTAAGTAAATGAGACAATGAAAATGATTTCAGGGCTCTGGGAGGGACTAACTCTTACAGTTTCAATATTCTCTGAGTTTAGCCAAAGACTTCTCTGGGCAGCCCATATTTATTTGGTTTACAAATAAAGGAGGAGCCAAGCATGGAGGCACACGCCTGTAATCCCAGCACTCAGGAGTCTGAGGTAGGAGGACTACTGTGAGTTCAAGACCAGCCTGGGCTACAAAGTGAGCTCAAGGCCAGCCTGAGCTGTATAATAAGACCCTGCCTCAAAAAGCAAAACAACCCTCCAAAAAACAAAAAAACAAACAAACAAGAAAATGCAGGAATGTAGCAGGACCTTGGGAGAATTTTCCCAAGTAGTAAATTATGTCAATCAGGAGAACTACCTTATCTTGGTATTTATTGTAAGAGTGTGGAGCCTGCAGCTGTAGTCTCCTTGTAGTTTAATTAGAGTTGGAGCCAAACAAATGTCCTCAGCTGGGGTCTTATCTTGTCCTTTGAGGCATCACAGTTTCACAGGTCAATACAGGCCTCAGGGTGACCAGGGACTCACAGAGTGTACTTACTATGAGTCCACTGCCTATCTTTAGACAAGGTGCCTAAGCTTCAGACAACTCACAGGTAAACATGGAAAACCAACTGGTTAATATTAAATCCAACTCAGAGCCTCTTTGTAGTGGTCTCCAACACAAAACTCACCTGAAAAACAAAAAACAGCAACATAAAACCCCAAAGACCAAAAAACTTTGATTCTACCCTGATGTAAAAGACAACCGAAGGTGGGCCACTGGCACCCAGGAAGCCATGCAGTGGGGAGCACTGGCCTTTGGACTAGCCCCTAGCCAAGCAGGCACCGGGGAGGTGGGCTGCTGGCACCAAGGAAGCCATGCAGTGGTGTGCGCTGGCATGTGCTGGCCCTCATGTCAGCCACCACTGTGCAGTCGAGAACTATCATGGCACAGAGAAGCAATGACACATTTGAACTGCCACGTGCTGACCGTGGAGGCCTGCCTGGGGACATGTGTGAACCATCCTGACATGGAGAAGCCCCTGGGAATACATGCCACACAATGGGTCACTCTTGCTCCTGCCATTGAGAACCAGAAAGGTATGGAGTCAGCGGAGGAGTAGCTGCTGAACAAGGACCCAGAGAACACGAGAATACAGACTACACCTGAAGACTCAGAGGTCTAGTTGACCAGGGTCATGAGAGCTGTTTGGAAGCTGGAAACCAGGAGGACCTTGTGCAATACCTGGGGAGACCCCCTGGAAGCCATTCTTCCCCTGACAGTACAGGCTGTGGTGGAGGACCATGTGGAGCTCTGGAGAGGTCTGCACCAAGATTCCTACTGCATGTACTGACAGTTGGGGAGAGGACACTAAGTGGTTGTGGGGTCCCAATGTGCTGGGTGGCTAGAGAGAAAAAGCTACAAAAAATGGCTTTTGCCCCAGATGGCTCACTTGAGATGTTAGTAAGAACTGCCTCCTCTGTATTTTATAGCCATGATGAGGAGGATGCCAAGGAAAGAAAACAAAGAGACCGAGAATAAGCAGCTGTTTTTGCTGCAGCACTAAGAGAAACAGACCCTAAGTCTGATTCTCGGGGCCCAAGAAGAATCCGATGACTACATTCATCTGCTATCACTGTTAAAAGCTAGGCCACTTCAAGAGGAACTGCCCTAATAAGCCCCCTGGGCCATTCCCTGAATGTAAAGACCACTGGAGATCGGTTTGCTCTCTGAAGCAGAAGCCCCAGAGCTCAGACCCATCCTACCACTTAGTGCAACAGGAAAGAGGGGGTCTGGGGCATACTCTGCCTTCTCTTTCTGGCCAGACTGTCATCTCCATGGAGGAGCCCCAGGTAATCATGACTATGGAGGAAAAAGAAAATAGCCTGTTGCTAAACAAAGGTGCCAGTCTCTCGGTCTTTCTTTTCAATCCTGGCTTGCCTTCGAGCCATCACACCTCATTGAAAGGAGTCACTGGTGAGGAGGTAATACTCTATTTTTCACAACCCTTAGGCAGTAACTACTTGTTAGATCTTTCTTGCATATCTCTGTTTTCCTTAGAAACCACTTTGAAGATACCACCATGTATTACAGCAGCCATTGATATTTTCCTACTAATCTGTCCATAACTCTGTAATGTTTGTATTGTTCCTATGCTATTTTGTAAATGGATATGCTTATTACTATGTATTTCCTACAAAAAAAAGACAACTGAGCTGGAGTACCAGTGGAATTGAGAGTAAAACCCACAAAAATGCATAATAAAAATAGAGAATATTTAAGATCCTTTAATTCATCAAATAGGAGGAGAGCAAGAGAAAAGGAAAACAATGTAACCTCTTTGGGCAAGACATCATACATAGTGTCCTGGCACAGCAGCTCTTCTATCCAGGCATATCAAGACTCAAGGGTTGAAGTCTGAGGATGAAACCATTTCAGATCAGCACAGGCTGATTGAATAAAATAGGTGAAGTGACAGGATAGATAGTGGTAGGGCATTTAGGTGTTTTCTGGGACTTTAGTCAGCCTGAGGGATGTAGAGTAGATTACTTGTGACTTCCACAAGAAGGAGAGGTCAGGCAAATTGTCATTAGGGCAAAATTTTATTTTGAAAGAGTGAATCCCTACAGGGGGGTCTTGCTTATGAATAGCCATTGGAGTGCTATATATGACTCCACAAGGTTACTTCCATTCTTTTGGCAGGGATTGGGAGTTTAAATCTTTAATCAAAATCAATTTATTAGACAGGTTATCCTCAAAGGGATGAATGTCAAGAGAAGGCAAAAGATTAGCAGCATATCCCATTTGAGATTTGTTGTAGAACTTGGAGACAGTCTCCAATAGGGCTCATCTCTGGGCTGAGGTTTGGCCTGAGCAGAAAGGTGCAGTCACATAAAAGTCCTAATTTTTCATTACTTTTTATTCTCTTTAATTGTTTGATCAACCTTGCACTCTTACATCTGGTAATCTGAGCAACTTTGTTGAAAATAACAATATGGACTACAACAACCATTGTTAATTCCTATCATTTTGTTCTGAAATTCTGTATTATTTTTATTGTTTTTTTTTAATTTTAGAAATAAAAGGAGGAAAATACTAACAGATCGACAACGTTTTACAAAATAGCAAAGGATCAGT
>NW_004955639.1:49383-61062 GCF_000276665.1 Chinchilla lanigera
AGGGGCGGGCACTTGTGTCACCTGATGGCCGACCTTCTGGTCCAGCGTCCCCTTGCAATTCAGTTCACGTGCACGACCTGACTCAGGTTGCACTGGTACGACAATCCCGCTCCAGTGCACCTATGTCTCCAGGCTGTTTAGGGTACAGGCATGATTCGGACACAAACTGCAGGGTCTACAGTTTGTGATTCACCTAAATCTATGTCTGCACTCAGTTCAGGACTCATACAGGAACCAGATTCAACCCAGATGGGTAGCAGTCACAGACTTCCCCAGCCTTCGCCTCGCTGGAGGGTCTGGGCAAAGGAAAAGCACAGACTCGAATCCACTGGCCCTGCAGCACCTGGAGTACTTGCTCTCTTGGCGCAGTGTGCATCGGGCTCGGAGAGTCTTCTTGCCTGGCTCAGAGAGCCTGCTCGCCCCGCCCCCAGCCAGAGAAGACCCTGGGCCGTTCAGTCCCAATCGCGTCTCTGCCGCCACAGCGACTCAGTCTGTAATGTCCAAGGGGTCTTTGTTCTCATGTCCTACTCTTCGGGATTGGATGGGGCCTACCTGGCTCTGTGCGTGCGTTTCAGCTGGGAATCGTGGTGGTATGCGTCCAGCACACATTCGGACCCAGGAGCCCTGCCGCTCCTGGAGAACTCGCTGCCTGGGCACAAGGCGCGGGGGGCTGGGGGAGCCTGCTCGGCCGGCTCCGAGGGTCTGCTCGCCCCGCCTATTTTTATTGTTTTTGTGTTGTTTTGTTTTTGTCTTTGTTGGTGTTATTTTGTTATTTTTTTTCTCTTTAAAAGAAAGTTCAGAAAGGCTGTATTGGGTGGGTTTTCTAGAGGTAGTATGAAATCTAAGCAGAGCATTTAGAAGGAGGGAAATCCAGTTTCTGTAAAGCTGAAGTGTAAGTTTACTAAGATGGTCATTAAGGAGGCTGTTAGCTCTTTCTGCCTTAATGAAGGACTGAGGTCAATAGAGGGTATGTAAATTCCACTGGATCCCTAGTAATTTAGACAGTTTTTTGGATAATTTGACTAATAAAATCTGGGCTGTTGTCTGATTGAATGGAGGCAGGAAGACCTCACCTTGGAAGTGTATCACATAAAAGACAGTGAGTGCAACTGAGGATTTCTCTAAGGTTGTGAGGAAAGCTTCTATCCACCTGGTAAAGATGGCCCTGAAGAAGGTTGGGGGCTGTAGCAGCAGGAAGGTCCAGAGTAGGAGCGGAGATGTTAGGGAAGAGCAAAATTAGTTAGGTCTGTTGTCAGAGAGGAGTTCATGTCTTGTGCAGTGGGTATAGATGGGAGAGAAAGAAGGATTTGAGAGGAGTTGCATGAGGTACACAAAGTGTCAATATTATGGAGTATAAAGAATGCCTGTATTTTAGGGATTCTGACCACATTTTTAGCCTCTTGCAGGAATTGTCTAAGTCTTCCAGAATGGAGGGGTCAAAAGTCCAATTTTCTGGCCACCTTAAGCCATGTACCCTGGTCCTATGGTGTTATACAGAAATATTAGATATTTGGGCTTTAGAATGGGTTGGAGACAGAGATGATTCAGATCTTTTAAGAGACAGGCTAAGGGCAAGAAAGGGAGAATAGAAGGAGGAAAGTTTCCCATTGGGAACAGAGAGAGGTCACGCTTGGTGTGGCAAGATAAGAGCAGCACTAGGTCCTGTACTGAATATCTTCAGTTATGCCCAAGTTTGTAAGGGAGCAGGGGTGAATGAGCCAGGCAATCATCACTAAAACTGATTGATCACCAAGGGGAGCAGAAGTGTCTGTAACTAGCACTAGGTTTAGCTTTTTTTTTTTTTGGCACTAGGAATTGAATTCAGGACCTTGTACTTGCCAGGCAGGTACTGTGCCACTGAACTATATACCCAGCCTAGCAGTAGGTTTAAAGGCATGGAGGAGTTAGCCTTGCTCTGTCCCAAGGGGCTCAGGGAACAGAGCAGAAACAGGGAGAAGCTAGTGGTGGAGAGGAAGGAGGTCAGGTGCAGAAAGGAGTAAACATACTAAGCTAAGGTGGCAGCAAGCAGCAGCCATGGGGGAGCCCCTTAAATGTTCAGTGTGTTAGAAACCTAGAAAGGTGAGAGAGCTTATTACATCAGAAGCAGTCTTCATAACGAAGCCTGGATAGTTGCCTGGAGCACTGGAGCAAGGTCCAGAAACTGTCACTGGGTGGCTTCAGTAGAACAAGTATTGAGATGGGGTATCATACCCTCTCAAGAGGGACAACCTATCATTCCAGGTTTTGTGCACCAAATATTAAATTAATGGCATGTGAGGAAATACTAGAGAATGACACTGTGACTTAACTGTCTATGGACAAGCAGGCTGAAATCACAGTGATATCAGTGAATATCTGGAGGTTAAGTTTATGCAGAGTTTGGGGTTGGGGCTTGTAGTCCCCAAAAGTCTGGATAGAATGCTTGAGATCAATGTTGTGAGAGCAGCCAGGCGTGGTGGCACATGCCTGTAATCCCAGCACTTGGGAGGCTGAGGTAGGAGGATACCAGTGAGCTCAGGGCCAGCCTGGACTACATAGTGAGACCCTGGCTAAAAAAGAAAAATAAAGCTACAACGACACTCAGCACAGGTATACATATAAAACTGGGTCCTATGGCATAGGGAGATGGCAGGTCTAATCTTAAATTACTTTATGGCCATCAATTATTGTTTGTTGAGTGCAACCTGGATTCTTGTTGCTTGAAAAGCAGCATGAAGTTCTCAGGTTATGTCCGACACTCTCACCTTTCTTAAATTGCCAAGTATATTTACCCCATCTCCTCCCTTTCCCCCTTTCTTGCAAATGACCTTCCAGACCTCCTCTCTACCAGCCCTGCATTCAACATATAAAAATAATATTAAGAAGGCTTTATGTCCTTTTTTCTTTCATTGACTGTTATTTCATTTCCCCCCTTTCCTTCTTTCTGAGCTATTTTCTTCCCCTATCTTCAACATCTCAGGCTACAATCATAATTACAATATCACAGTCTTTCTGGGTAATTGAGAAAAGGGTGGTATTATAAAAACTGTTCCAAATTTATATTGTTGCTATTTTGTTGGCTCTTTACATGATGATTTAACCAGTAATGGTTCATTGCAACACAGTGATGGGAACTGAGCCTACAACCTTGGGTAGATTAAAATGTCATATAAATACCAAAACATAAAGAAAAATAAAAACACAGAGACATACACTAACAAAGGACACCTTCACAGTAGTGATAGAATTTTTCTGTCCTAACTGAACTTCAATCGTCAGCACAAAAACAATAGAAATATGAGAAACAGGGCAATAAAATGCCGCTAAAAATTCTTCCTCCCTCAAAAAACTTATCTTGCAGACACTGATATGGAGAAAGAAAAAATTAAACTGTTAAAATGTTTGAAAAAACCAGAAAAATCCATAAGATGTTTAGTGAGGCCAAGAGAATGTAAATAAGAGATAAAGGATTTAATTAATAAAATGTGTAATGAATTTGAAGAATATACAAACAATAGCTGACAGAATTAAATAGGACAATACAATATATCAACAAACATTTTAATAATGAATTAGTTATCATGAAAATAATAGAGTAGAAATCCATGACATAAAATTTCCATTAAAAATTTGGACACAGAAATGACTGACATGAGGACAGAATGTAACAACTAGAAGACAAGTTTGATGCAATTCATCATGTATAGAGCAATACCATAAAAATAACAAGATACTATGGGAACTACATCCAACATTGGCTAAATAACCCAAAGGAAAATAACTCTATTAGAAAATTTAGGAAAGATTAAATGATGACACAAAATTATAAAATTTATTCACTGAAATCATATCTGAGAATTTTTGAAATGCATGTAGAAACCCAAACAGCTTGAACTGGAAAAGAACTTAGATATCACACATAATCAAAATTGGAAATTCAACACACAGAAAGGATCCTAAAAGATGTTAGAGAAAAATATCATATAACCCATAAAGTCTATCATAGCATCAATAAATTTTCTAAGACAAAATTAAAGGTCAAGAGAGCTTAGGGCTTTCAAGATTTAAAAGAAAACAACTTTTAATCTGGACTAATATATCTTACAAAATTAGTTTTCAAAATAGATGGAGTAATAAAGAGTTTCTATGTTGAAGAGCAGCTAAAGAAATTCATGGCTACCAAACCAGCTTTGCAGAAAGTACTCAGAGAAATCCTAGATACACAGTGAGGCTAACATTACCAAGGAGCACAAAGGAAAAGATACATCTGGCTAGTTTTAGTGAAACAAAATAGAAAACATAAATGAATCAGCAATAGGAAAATATTGCTGTGACAGGATACAGTAAACAACTTTCAGTAATAACTTTCAGTGTACATGGTCATAACTTCCCAATCAAAAGAGACAGCCTGAGGCATTGGATCAAAAAAACAAAACTCAACAATATATAGCCTATGAGAGCCAGACTTCAACCATGAAGATACACAGACCGAAAATCAGTGGATAGAAAATGATACACCATGATACAGGAGCCTGAAGGCAAATAGATTCAGTGATTCTATTTTCAGACAAAGTGGACTTCAATCCAAAACTTATCATAAAAAGCAAAAAAAGTCACTGCCTAATGGTAAATGGAACAATTCAACAGGAAGAGATAACAGTTATAAATATATATGCGTCAAATTCTGTTATGCTTAATTTCATAAAACAAATTATACTGAACATAAAAGGACAGATGAGCATCAACAAAATTATAGTGTTTAATATCCCAATATCCCGAAAAAGACAGGAAAACCAGACAAAAGGCAACAACCACAAAAAAGTCAGAGTTGAACCACATAATCCAAAATGTGGATTTAACATATATATCTATAGAATACTTCATTCTACAGTAATAGAACACACATTTTTGTTAGCAGCATGCAGAACTTTCTCAAAAATTAACCATTTCTTAGAGCATGAAATGTTTGAATATAAAAGATTGAAATAATATCCTGCATGCTATCAGGACATAGAATCAAATTGAAACCAATGGCAAAGAAACTAAAGAAAATACACAGACACATAGAGATTAAATAATATATTTTGAGTAATCAACAGGTCAGAGGAGAAGTCAAGGAGAAGTTAAAAATTATTAGAATCAAATAACAATGGCAGCATAACATAGTAAAACTTAACAGACACAATAAAAGCATTTCTGAGAGATAATGTTATAGCTGTAAGTGTAGAAATTAGGAAAATAGAGTGATGCCCAAATACATAATTGAGTGATGCACCTGATAATTCTAGAAAAATAGATCATTTCAATCCCCAAATATGTAGAAGAAAAACTGATAAACATGAGAGCAGAAATTAATAAAATTAAGACTAAAAAGCAATAGAAAGGATCAATGAATGAAAGAATTGGTTCTTTAAAAGGATAAACAAAATTGATAAACCCTTAGACAAACTTATCAAAAGAAGGAGAGATTCATATTAGTGGAATTGGAAAGGAAAAAGTTCAAAACTACAGTGAAGACCATTGTAAGTATAAGAAATTTTAAGAAACTACTTCAAAAACTTATATCCCAATGCACTGAAGAATTTAGAAAAATGGATACATTTCTAAATACATATGAATTATGAAAATGGATAACAGAAGGTATAAAATAATAAGCAGATTGATAACAGGCAATGAAATAAAAACAGTAATAAAACCCTACAACCTATGAAAAGTCTAGGGCCCAATGAGTTCTCTGCTGAATTTTAGCAGAACTTCAGGGAAGAAGAAATGCCAATATTCCTCAAATTCTTTCATGAAACTGAAAGCAAAAGAACATTGTCAAACTCAATTTTTGAACATCATATTATCCTACTTCCCAAAGTGAGAAAAGTTAAGAAAAAAACAGTAAAAGTACAGGCTAATTTCCTTAATGAACACAGATGAAAAGTATTTCAGGAAGACACTTGCAAGCAAGAGCAACAAATCATTAAAAAGAGCAGACACAATGACAACTTTATTCTGGATATGTAAGAATGATAAAACCTATGTAAACAAGAAGGGATATAAATAATTTGATTACTTTAACAGGTAGTGAAAAAGCCTTTTTAAAAACTAACATCTATTCATGATAAAAATCCTGAAGAGGAGAGAAACCCCACGTATTGCCTCTATACCACTCAGAAAATCTTGGTGAGCCCCATGGTATGATTCTAGAAAACTGCCCATCAAATTTCCATCATCTTGGGAACCTCAGGAACCTCAGTGAGTATGGACCAAACCTGGGAGCACCTGTATTTGACAAATATATGCAAGACAAATATAAGTAGACATGAAAAATCAAAGAAGCAATAACAAAATTGTAGTGGCAGACCCTAATACCCCAATTTCACAAATAGATAAATCAACCAGAAAAATATCAGCAAAGCAATCACAGAACTGAACCAAACCTGTGAACAAATTGACTTATTAGATTTTTACAGAGTCTTCCATCCAACAACATCAGAATACAAATTCTTCTCAGTTCCACATGGGATGTTCTGTAAAATAGACCATATACTAGCGCATAGAACATGCCTAAGTAAATGCAAAGGAATTGAAATTATCCCATGCATATTATCTGGCCATAGTGCAATGAAATTGCAAATTATTGACAAAAGAACCTGTAAAAACTCCATAAACACATGGAAATGAAATAAGACCCTCCCAAAGAACCAATGGGTCACAGATGAAATTAAAGAAGAAATTAAACAATATCTACAACAAAACAAAAATGCAAATACAACTTACCAGAACTTGTGGGATGCAATGAAAGCAGTCCTCAAAGGGAAATTTATAGCAGTGAATTCTTTCATCAGGAAAACAGAATGAGCACAAATAAACAACCTAATGCTGCACGTCAAACTTCTAGAAAAAGAAGAGCCCAAAGCCCAAAGAAGGAAGTAAATTATAAAGATCAAAGCAGAAGTTAATGCAATTGAGACTAAGAAGACAATACAAATAATGAACTGAAGACTCAATTCTTTGAAAGGTAAATAAAATTGATAAATCCCAATTTCATGCAATAAGGAATGAAAATGATGAAATCACTGCAGACCCTGTGGAAATTCAGAAGATCATCAATACCTACTTTGGAAATCTTTACTCTCATAGGATGGAAAACACAGAAGAAGTGAACAGATTCCTAGGAAAGTTATTTTTTTCTGCTTTAACTCTAACAACTTTTGATTCTGAGAAATCCTGGCATTCCTAAGAGAAGAATCTAGTTTGTGACTAATATCTCCTAGTATTGTTAGGAGAGAAATGCAAATTAAAACAACACTGAGATTCCATTTCACCTCAGAAAGAATGGCTGTCATCAAGAAATCAACCAATAACAAATGCTGGTGGGGCTGTGTGGGAAAAAGAACTCTTTTTCACTCTTGGTGGGAGGGTAGACTGGTACAATCACTGTGAAAATCAATGTGGAGATTCCTCAAAATCTAGCACTAGGGATTCCATTCAACCCAATAATTCCCATTCTGGGAATTTATATTGTTTGACCAGTCTTACATGCCTATATTTGAAGATCTGAGCAAGTACTTTGAAAATAACAATATGCAATATAATAACCACTGTTAAACCCTATCATCTTGTTTTGAAAATCTGTATAATTTTTACTGTTTCTTCTCTTTAAAATAAAAATTCCTGAAGAAAATAGTATAGAAACATTTTATTTTATTTTATTTTATTTTATTTTATTTTATTTTTAGTTTTTCTCCGGTACCGGGAACTGAACTCACAACCTCGCGCTTGCCAGGCAGGCGCTTTTGCCGCTGAGCTAAATCCCCAGCCCCCGAAACATTTTATTTTAAATGATAAAAAGCACTTATGACAAACTCACTGCCAACATCATACTAAATTAGGACAACTGAAAATATTCTCTCTAACATTAGGGACAAGAAAATCCACTCTTAACACTGCTGATCAATACAGTACTCCAAAGTTTGCCAGAACACTGAGGCATTAAGAAGAAATAAAATGGTTTTAAATAAGAAGTGAAGAATGCAAACCATTCTTGTTTGCAGGTGACATGATTCTTCACATAGAGATATAAAAAAATATACTAGGAGACACTTAGAACTAATAAATTGAACAAAATGGCAGAAGACAAAATAAATGCACAAAAATCAAAAGGATTTTTGTACACCAAGAATCCACTAAGAAAGAAATCAGGAAAACATTTCCATTCAAAATAGCAAAAAAAAAAAAAATCAATTAATTATGAATTAATCTAACAAACAAAGTAAAAGACCCCTGTAACAAAATTATAATGCTCTATGAAAGATATTTGATAAGATGTCAGAAAATTAAGAGACCTAGATCTTCTAGGATAAGCAGACAAATAATGTCAAAATGGCCATATTACTATAATTGCTATACAGATATAATGGATTTATAATAAATTTGAAGAGCCCTAGAATAGCCAAAGCAATCTTGAACAAAAGAGCAAAGCAAGAGGCATTACAATTCCAGATTTGAAGCTATAGTACAAAACAGCAGAAAAAAAGCCAACATGATTCTGGCACAAAAACAGACATATTGACTAAGGGAATAGAAGATAGGGTACAGAAATAATCTCATCCATCTTGAGCTATACCAGTATTTTAAACAAAGGGTCCAATGATATACACTAGTAAAGAGAGACTCTTTAGAAAATGGAGTAGGGAAAACTGCTAATCTATGTGCAAAATGAGCCTAAATCCATATCTCTCACTCTGTTCTGAAATCAAATAAAAATGTATTAAAGAATCCAAAATGTACAATTGGAGACAGGAGGTCCTCACTCAGAAGCCCCAGGGATTGCTCTAGCTGGGGTGGGGCATGTGTCACCCTTCCCTGCACACATCCTGTGCTGAGTGAGCGAGTGCTCCAAGAGCTGCTGGTCCCATGGTCCGAGTCCATGCTTTACTCACACTGTCACGGTTCCCACCTAAAACTCTTGGAGACAGCCAGACAGGAGGCCCTCACTCAGAAGCCCCAGGGACTGCTCTAGCTGGGGAGGGGTGCGTGTGGCCCCTCCCTGCGTGGGCCTTGTGCTGAGTGAGTGAGTGCTCCAAGAGTTGCTGGTCAGGTGGTCCGAGTCCATGTTTTACTTGTACCTGGGCCCCCTAAGGGGATGCAGGCACAGGCAGTCTGTGATTGCTGCCCATCCAGCCTGCATCTGGTTCCTGTACGTGTCCTGAACTGACTGGAGACACAGAATCAGGTGGTTCACAAACTGTTGACTCTGCAGTTTGGGTCTGAGTTTTGCCTGTACCCTGAACTGCCTGGGGACATATGTCCTCTGGACTAGGATTGTCACACCAGTGCAACCTGAGTCTGGGACATGCATGCACACTGAACTGCAAGGGGATACTGCATCAGATGGTCTGCCATCAGCTGACACCAATGCCCATGTCTGAGACCTAATATAACTAGATACAAACCAACAACTGCCAGAAAACCAGAGACTAAGTAGTGCTTCTCAGCGGTCACTGAGGGCCAAACCTGACCAACAGGAAAACTAGGGACACTAGTGGCCTTTGCTGTGCAGCCACTGAAGAGGGAAACTGAGCTTTGTGCAACTGGTAGCAACCATGACAAAATGAAGGAATAGAACACAATACCAGAACACCCCACTGAGAACAAATCCAGGAGACATTGACATAGGAGAACTTGGTAAACATATGCCTGAAATAGCTGAAATGATTGCAGTGGAAGTAAAGAAACAACTCCATAAGACCACAGAAGAGATGAGATCAGAAATAATCTCTCAGGCAAAAAATGAAATGACAATAATAATGATGGAACTGCTCAAAAAATCTGAAGAAGAAACATAATAGAAGAACAAAGGCAAGGGTCAGAAGCATTAAATGTAAAATATAGAAAGGACTTAGAATGCATGAACCAGATTCATTGAGACTTCCAGGAAAACAAAGATTCCACTGAAAGCTGCCAAAACCACTTGAATAAAGCTAAAGATAGAATCTCAGACTTTGAAGACAGCATGGCAGCTAGTGACCCTGAAAGAAAAGATCTCGTAAAATCAACAAGGATCCAGGAAAAGTCAATTCAACAGCTGTAAGATGAGGCAAAGAGGAATAATGTATGACTTATAGGAATCAATGAAACAGCAGGAGGCAACACAACTGACATGAAAAGAATATTTGCAGAAATAATAGCAGAAAACTTCCCAAGCATGGAAACAGAACCTGATATACAGGTAAATGAGGCATATACAACTCCATCCAACCACAAACAAAATAAAACTACACCCAGGCATATAATAGTCAATTTCCCAGATCTTCAGCAAAAGAACAAAATATTAAAAGCTGCAAGAGAAAAGAAACAGATTACCTATAAAGGAAAGCCCATCAGAATCAAGGCAGACTTCTCAGCACAAACCATCCATCTGAGAAGCGCTTGGAGGGAACTATTACAGGTCCTGAGACAAAACAGCTTCCAACCAAGACTGATGTACCCTGCCAAACTATCCCTCAAATTCAATGGAGAAATAAAATATTTTTGTGACAAAGGACATTTGAAGAACTTCTTGAGTGCCAAACCAGCATTACAGAGTAGTAAAAGATATTCTGGACAGAGAAATATCTGACCACAATTTCAAGAACAACAATAGAAATGAAATGTCAAGAGGGGAAGCAAGTAAACAGGTAAAAACAGTAGGACACCAACGCAAGTAAGTAGCATGACAATACACCCAGACATAGAATGGTCTATGTAAATTAAGAGATGAGATCACATGCTGTCTTCAAAGTCTGAGATTCTATCTTCAGCTTCATTCAAGTGGTTTTGGCAGCTTTCAATGGAAGCTTTGTTTTCCTGGAAGTTTTGTTTGAATCTGGTTCATTTATTCTAAGCCCTTTCTATATTTTACATTCACACTTCTGTCCATTGCCTTTGCTATTCTATTTTCTTTTCTTTTTTTTTAAAAGTGCATAAGAAGCAAATTTATTTTAACATTCATACCCAAAGCACATTTGAAATAGACACGTCATGTGGGACAATAAGACAGGAAGCATAGCGGGGGATTTCGTGTTTTTTTTTTTATTTTAAAAATAAAAGGAGGAAAATATTAACAGACAGTCGACATTTTACAAAATAGCAAAGGAACAGTACAGACAGTACAGAGTTACAAACAGAGTGGTAGGGAATTAACAATGCTTGTTGTATTACATATTGATATCTTCAAAGTGGTTTCTCATGAAAACAGAGATAGACATGCAAAGCTGATCAACCAAGGACTCATTGACAGTTTCTTTCAGCAAAGATATACAAGACAGTAGAACAGCCATGTTAAATATCCTGCATATACATACATACAAACTTTCTCCTTCTTTCCCTTCTCATTTCCCATATCCCAGTTATCCTTTACCATTGAGTGCTTTCCTATCAATTTACAATGTCTATCATATCTCCTACTTTAAATTAATTCTTTCAGGCTTTACGCTAGAGAAAAAATGCGATGTTTGCGCATGTATGTTTGATTTATTTCACTTATGAGTATGGTCTCTAGTTGCCACCATTTACCTTTAAAAGCCTCAAGTTTAGCTTTCTTTACAGCTGAGTAATATTCCATTATATAAAAGTACCACAATTTTCTGATCCAATCCTCAGTGGATGGACATTTGGGTTGCTTCCACATTTTAGCAATTACAAATTGTGCTGCTATGAACATAGGTG
>NW_004955639.1:65900-68391 GCF_000276665.1 Chinchilla lanigera
TGTTGTTCAGGTTTGCCTCTGGGTGACCTCTGAGTAGCGCTACTTATCCTCGGGTTTCCTGGCAATTTTTGATTTATATCTAGTTATCTCTGTTCTCAGAAGCCGGCACTTGTGTCAGTTGATGGCCGACCTTCTGATCCAGTGTCCCCTTGCAGTTCAGTGCACGTGCATGACCTGACTCAGGTTGCACTGGTGCGACAATCCCGCTCCATTGGACCTATGTCTCCAGGTTATTTAGGGTAGAGGCATAATTCGGACACAAACTGCAGGGTCTACAGTTTGTGAATCACCTAAATCTATGTCTCCACTCAGTTCAGGACTCAGACAGGAACCAGATGCAGCCCAGATGGGTAGCAGTCACAGACTTCCCCAGCCTTCAACTCTCTGGAGGGTCTGGGCAAAGACAAAGCACAGACTCGAATCCACGGGCCCTGCAACTCCCGCAGTACTTGAGCTCTTGGCACAGGGTGCGTGGGGCTCGGAGAGTGTGCTCGCCTGACTCAAAGAGCCTGCTCCTCTGGCCCCCAGGTAGAGAAGTCCCCTGGGTCTCTCAGCCCCGATCTCCTCTCTGCTGACACAGCGACTCAGTCTGTAATGTCCGTGGGGTCTTTGTTCGAGAGTTCTGCCCTCAGGGATCAGATGGGAGGTACCTGACCCTCTCCGCGCGTTTCAGCTGGGAATTGTGGTGGTGTGCGTCCAGCACAGACTCGAACCCATATCCCCTGCCGCTCCCTGGGTGCTCGCTGTCTCAGCGCAAGGCACGTGCCTGCTATTCTATTTTCTTACATGTTTCTTCTTCAGACTTTTTGAGCAGTTCCTTCATTATTATTGTCATTTCATTTTTTGCCTGACAGATTATTTCTGATCTCATCTCTTCTGTGATCACATAAATGTAAATGGCCTCAATTCTCCAGTCAAAAGAAACAGACTAGTAGAGTGGGTTAAATACAAAATCCAATGATATGCTGTATACAGGAAACACATTTTACTCAAAAGGAAATCCACAGACTAAAAGTCAAAGGATGGGAAACAATCCTCCAGGTAACAGGAACCCAAAAATTAGCAGGTGTAGCTATTCTGTTTGCACACAATGTAAACTTCAAACCAACAACAATCAAAAGAGATAAAGAAGGTCACTACATACTAGTCAGGGGAAAACTGCAAGAGGATGAGATAACAATCATAAACATCTATGCACCAAATATTGAAGCTCCAAATTATATAAGACAAATCTTAACAGGCATGAAAACCCATATAATTAATAACACTCTTGTAACAGGGCACCTGTACACTCCATTCACACAAAGAGATAGGTCAAGTGGAGAAAAAATCAGGAAGGAAATAACAGATCTGAACCAAAGCTGTGAACAAATGAACTTAGTAGATGTCTACAGAGTGCTCCAGCCTACAACATCAGAATGCACATTTTTCTCAGCAGCACATGGGTCTTTCTCTAAAATAGACCACATCCTAGCCCATACAGCATACCTTTCAAAATGCAAAAGAATTGAAATTATTCTGTGCATACTATCTGACCACAGTGCAATGAAATTGGAAATTAATGACAGAAGCAACTCCAAAAACTCCATAAACACTTGGAAATTAAACAACCACCTCCTGAACAACTAATGGGTCACAGAAATAATTAAAGAGGAAATTTAAAAATACCTACAAACAAATGAAAATGTAAATGCAACTTACTGGAAACTGTGGGATACAATGAAAGCAGTCCTCAGAGGTGAATTCACACATAAGAGCGGTGAATTCAATAAGGAAAACAGAAAGAGAATAAAAAAGTAGTCTAATGCTGCATCTTAAGATTTTAGAAAAAGAAGAACAAGTCAAGCCCAAAGCCAAAAGAATGGAGGAGATTATAAAGATTAGGGCAGAAATTAATGCAATTGAGACAAGAAAACCCTCCAAAAAATAAATGGATCAAGGTTGATTCTTTGAAAGAATAAATAAAATTGCTAAAGTCCTAGTGAACCTTCTCAAGAAAAGAAAGGAAAGAACTCAGATTCATGCAATAAGGAATGAAAAGGATAAAATTACTCCAGATTCCACAGAAATTCAGAACATCATTAATACTTACTTTCAAAATCTTTACTCCCATAGGATAGAAAACTCAGAAGAAATGAGCAGATTCCTAGATATGTGCAAATTGCCAAGGTTGAGTCAAGAAGATTTAAAATTCCTGAACAACCCAAAATCAATTGATGAGACTGAAAACCTGATTAAAAACCTACCAACAGAGAAAAGTCCAGGCCCTGATGGATTCACGAAGAATTTTACAAGAAATTCAGAGAAGATTTAATATCAACACTCCTCAAACTCTTCAATGTAATTGAAAACAAGCAATTCTCCCTAACTCACTTCTGCAGGCAAGCATCATACTGATACCAAAACCAGAGAAAGACCCAACCAAGAAAGAGAACTACAGACCAATCTCCCTCATGAATATAGATGCAAAGATACTCAATAAGATACTAGC
>NW_004955639.1:69288-82043 GCF_000276665.1 Chinchilla lanigera
ACCTGGTACTGGCTAAAAAACAGGCCTGAGGATCAATGGAACAGATTGGAAGAAACAGCCACAACAAAAAACACACTCAACCACCTAATCTTTGATAAAAGTGTCAAACAAACTCACTGGAAGAATGATAGCCTGTTTAGTAAATGATGTTGGAAAAATTGGCTTGCCACCTGCCAAAGACTGAAAATAGACCTGAGTCTCACCATGCACCAAATTCTAGCCAAAATCGTTCACAGAGCTCAATATGAATACAGAAACACTAAATCTATTGGAAGAAAAAGTAGGTTAACTCCTTGAAGACATAGGGGTAGGCAGAGAGTTCATGTACAAAAATCAAACTCCACATGAAACACTTGAAAGAATGAACAACTGGAATCTCATCCTACTGAGAAGTTTCTGCACATCTAAAGAAATCACCAGCAAAGTAAAAAGAAAACCCATAAACTTGGAAAAAATTTTAGCTGACTGTCCCTCCAACAAAGGGCTTCTATGTAGAACATATAAAGAATAAAAAAAATCAGCCCCCCAAATTAAACGACCCAATGCAAAAATGGGCAGCTGAGATGAGTACACATTTCTCAGATAAAGAAATACAAAGTGTAAGTAAATACATTAGATAATGTTCAACAGCATTTGAGAAATGCAAATTAAAAGAACATTGAGATTACACCTTACCCCAGTAAGAAAGGCTAGCATTAAGAAATCAACCAATAACAAATGCTGGTAGGAATGTAGACTGGTGAAACCACTGTGGAATTCAGTTTGGAGATTCCTCTGAAAACTAGGTCCAGATGTCCCATACAACGAAGCTATTCCCCTTCTGGGTATTTTCCCAGAAGATCTAAAAACATCATATCACAGTGATGTATGAGCATCTATGTTCATAGCAGCACAATTTGTAATTGCAAAATTGTGGAAGCAACCCAAATGTCCATCCACCAAGGACTGGATAAGAAAATTGTGGTATTTTTATATAATGAAATATTACTCGGCTATAAAGAAAGATAAACTCGAGGCTTTTATACATAAATGGTCACAACTAGAGACCATACTCATAAGTGAAATAAATCAGACCTGCATGTGCAAGCACCACATTGTGTCACTAGTGTAAAACCTGAAAGAGTTAATTTAAACTCAGAGGTATTACAGACATTGTGAAATGAAAGGAAAATACTCAAGAATAAAGGGCAACCTGGATGTGGGAAAAGAGAAGGGAAAGAAGGCGACATTTTGTTTGTATGCATATACAGTTTTTGGGGTCTTCCATGTAAAGTATCATGTCATCTGCAAATAGTTAACCGAGCTGTTCTACTGTCTCCTATGCCTTTGCTGAAAGAAAGTGTCAGTGTGTCCTTGAATGATCAATATTGCATGTCTCTATCTGTCTTCATGAGAAACCACTTTGAAGATATGAATATATAATACAACAAGCCTTGTTAATTTCCTACCACTTTGTTTGTAACTCTGTATTGTCTGTACTGTTCTTTTTCTATTTTGTAAAAGGTTGTCTGTCTGTTCATGTTTTCCTCCTTTTATTTTTAAAACAAAAAAAATAGAACAAACAAAAAACCCAAAATGTGCAATTGAAATTAATACATACTTTGCACAAAAAGAAGTACAAAATACCAGAAAATAAAAGGAAATATATTCTGTACTTTTGATCATTAGAGAAATGTACATCAAAACACCATTGAGATTCCACCTTACTCCAGTAAAATGGTTATTATGAAGGTTTTACAAAACAGCAAATGCTGGTGAAGTTGTGGGGAAAAGAAAGCCTTTTGCAGTTTTGGGGGAATGTAAACTAATACAGCACTCTGGAAATCAGTATGGAGATTCATCAAAGAACTGAAAATAGAAATTCTATTTTACCAAGCTGTATCTCTTCTGTACACAGTATCTTCCCAAAAGAATTAAAGTCACCATGTTGCAGTGATATATACATGCCATATTTACAGTAGCACAGCTCACACTACTTAAACAAAAAATTTGGTGTATATCCCAAATAACAGATAAATCAATGAAGAAAATGTGGTATATGTGCACAATGAAGTTCCAGTTAGCCATGAATAAGGATTATTTAAGTTATTTGCAGGAATATGGACAGATTTTGAAATCATAATGCAAAGTGAAATGAACCAGGTACAGAAGTTTGAATATTACACAGTTTTTCTAAAATGGGCAATCAGTCAAGTATAAATAATTTGAAGAGCAAAATAAAAGAGAAACATTAAGTAACAGGATGGTAGAATCTGAAGATCAGGAAGGATTTTAGGGAAGGAGAGAAAAGAAAGGATGGGGGAAGGGTAGTCAAAATTATCAAGATGTGATATGCATATGTACCAACTGCTCAAGGTGAATGTAATTATTATATAAGGCAAGTATATACTAATAAAAGTAAATAATAAGTATTGACAAAGCTATGTTGAGAAAAAAAGCATGAAAAAGATACAACATACAAACATTAATCCTAAGAAAATTTGTTGAATTCTATTAATATGAGGAAAAGTAGACTCTAAGAGAAAGGATTTGACACTAAAGAACATTACATAATGGTAAAGAAAAATTTTTTCAGAAGAACAAAACTACTGTATATATAAATAATGGTATAGCATCAAAATTCTTGAAGCTATGTTGATTGATTAAACATAATATTAGGTGGGATGCTTTAAAATTGCTTTCCAGTAGTTAATTTACCGAACAGTGTCTTGTAGCATCTACAAAACTTTTAATTGCCTTGACCTTACTGCTATTCATAAGAAAGAATACTACACTCAATAAAATCAGAATACCTCTTCCCAAGTGCATGTTCAGTCATGTGGTCTGTTTCAGAGCCACGTGATTTGGACAGAATTCTAGAGGGTGGCAGCACTTATTTTACATGGATGTGCTTTAACTCACATATTTATGAATTTTTTTTTTCCGTTACTGGGAATTGAACTCACGACCTTACACTTGCCAGGCAGGTGCTGTGCCGCTGAGCTAAACCTCAGCCCCTCATATTTATGACTTCACAAATACATTCGTTGTGTCTCTTTGCTTCATATATTGGGCAGAGGAGCATCATAATATAACCCAGTGGAATTTTCTCAAAGTATTAAATCACCACTAGAGCAACTGAAATAAAGTTTCCATCTTTAAATATGGTTTCAAATCATCTCTACATTAATCCTTGCTTTCTTCATCAAGTTTTCCTTTTGTTCTCTTTTTTCTTAACTCCTTGCTGTCTTAAGGACTCTATGAAAGTAAAACTCTTTTCAAGTTCAGGGTAATTCCATATGCTCTGCTACTATCCAGAATGCTTTCTGTTCTTGCAGAATGACTGACAATCTCCTGCTAAGCCTTCTGATGTCACTTTCAACAACTTTTACTTTATTTATTTATTTTTTGGTACCAGGAATTGAACTCAGGACCTTGTGCTTGCCAGGAAGGCACTTGTACAGCTGAGCTATATCCCCGGGCCTTCAACAACTTTTAAAATTTCCTTGATCACCTTCCATCCCTCCTACCTCCATTCCCAAACCATCTGGCAGGTTTACTTTCTTTCTGCTGCAAAAGCTCATCTTTTACTGTGATTTTCCTGGCTAGCACAGAAAGAAATGCTGATAAAGAGGTCCAGGAACAGAGGGTTCACACTGTTCAGCCTGGGAGCGCTGGAGTGTGAGAAGCAAACTGCTGTATATCACAACATGGGGCTCACCTTGTGCCTACTTTGTAATCTGTAGTCCCTCATGTTCTAAGGGAGGACAATTCACTCATAGGTGAAGTATCTATAATGGTCATGACAATCCTGCTCTCAAAACGTTGTCTGAGATGTGAGTGAAGGAGAGTGAAGGAAATGTTGTGAAGTCAGTCATGAAGAAAGCCCTAGATCTCCATGAAGTTTTACTGATGACCCAGAAATGAAAGGAGAGAAAAGCCTACCTGTGAGGCCAATATTCATTTCCTTTTTTTGTCCAAAGCACCTTTTCCATTAAACCCTCAAATTTTAATATTTATAATCCCAATTGCCTACTCACCTTACATTTTTTTTCTTATCATTAACTACAGTACTTTACTTTTTTTGCAGCTACAACATGATAGTTGCCTGACGGTGGAGTCTTAGGTCTCATTAAATAAAAACTATCTTTCTGTGGGTCCTCAGGGCAATGGAATTGGACCATAGACATAAACTAATCCCACCAGCCACTGAGCCAAACCAGACTTTGAACCAAACCCATAGGTGAAGGAAAGAAAGCCACATATGCACTTTATATAGCTTTTCTGTGTTAGCTCTAGAGACAGAAAAATACCTGATGAGAGAATTTTTTCTGTTGCATATAAGGAGATATTTAAGATTCAACAGCTAATTGGTGTTTGAAGTTCATAGAGTTTCCTTTTTATAATGTCTGATGATAGAAAAGATGCTAACTGACTTTCTATTGGCTCACAGAATATCGCCATGTCAGAGAGTAGGAATATATAACTCTTCCTGCTCCAGGATCCCCATTAAGGGCTGGGAGGGCTCCCTGTATTGGCTAAGGAAGCTGAGGCTGTGACCTGAAACCACAGGATCAGAGTCACCATGCATGGACACTGCTTTCTCCAACAACTTGTTTTTCTCCTCTTCATTGTCTTCGCAGGAGCTCAAGGTAAGCATAGCCTCTCTCCATAAAATGAACAGGAAGACTCAATTAGTTCCAAGACTCTGGGGAGTTATCACGGGATTATTGAGACAATGCCTCTCTGTTGATCATTTGGTTTTGACCAAATGTTACCTTTAGTGACAGTATATGCTCAATTTTCTCTTCTGGTGATCTGAAGTTTTCAAATTCAGCAGCTAGAGGTTGCAAAGATAGATTTTTCTCATGTTGACCATAAACTGTTTTTCAGGCTTCTCAGTAACACCTACATGCTTAGAAAATGATAAGTTTCTAATTTTTCCATTGCAATTAATGGCTAAGGCAGGACCTGAGGCTAGGTCTATGGTTTATATCTTGTGTTATGTCTCCCCTCCAGAATGTTACTGTTTCTTTTCTTTTACCCAGTAAATTGGTCTCTCTCTGTGTGTGTGCGCAAGAGAGAAGAGAGAGGTAAGGGTTTGAAGGCTAAATGTTTGAGCAGGTATGAATAATTATGCACAGAAAAAGTGCTTTAGAGAAGAGTCTACAGAACTCACTTGTAGTCATGATGCTGAATTTGGTGATGTGTGTGTATGTTTATATGATAAGGGCAGATGTATCAACTTTGCTGTGTAAAAAAAAGCCCTCCCAACGTGAAATGTAATTACACCCCAGATAACCCTGCACCTGCAGTCTGAGCCTGCTTTTGAGCTTCATTTTCTACCCCACAAACCCACAGCTCAGGAGTTCTCTGATGTGCTGTAATCATTTCCCAACTTTGGGTTCTGGGCAGAACTCTACCTGTTTATTTCCCTTTTTACCTCTTGGGTTGTGTTGCTCCAATCTAACTGTCAGAAACAAGCAAGCAAGCAAACAAACAATTGAACAATCTGATGTGAGACGTAAGTGCTCATAGATGGTTGATAGTAACATTGAAGACCGAGAAGAATCCAGCCTCAGAGACATCAGAATGTGTCTAATGTCAAATTTCCCCTTCCCTGTAGAATAAACTTGTTGCGTGCCATCCTAAAGGATGTGTGTTTGTAAGAATACTGTTCTGTGACTGTCTTCAGAATAAATTTTCTCTCACATTTCGCTCAGACCCTACATGAAATCTGATCTCCTTTTTGTCCTGGCTTATTGGACTTCAAGATAATAGTGTTTGAGCTCCTGAAAGGAGAAACATCTTCCACATACTTGAACTCACCTCTTCTTAGTGTGGGCTCTGGTCCTGGATATTATACCAGGATTCAATCTCATATTCTCATCTTTTTATTTTTTCCATTACACCTTGGATTGTTACATTTTATCTCATGGTTTTAATTATCATTTAATACCTTCAACTCACAAATGTATATCTCTGCCCATATTACTTCCCTCAAATTCAAACTTATTTATATTTCTTTGACTTCTCCACTTGGAACAACATGTTTCACATTAACACACCCCTCGCCAAAATTCTGATCTCATTCCATTCCATTTCCCCCTTTAAATACTGGTTCCATTCACAACTTAGGCCAAGACGTGGTAGTGATCTTCCACTCTTCTTTTTCTCTCATATCTGCTCTATATCAGTTGGGAAAATCCTATCATCTTTACCTCTTTACTTCTCTTTCTATACTGTATTATATTTTCCCTCCCTGTTTCAAGCCCCTTCAGTCTGAAGTGTCTGTCCCTTTTCTCTGGGAAATTCTACCCTTCCGAACAAGGACAAGTAAAATGCCCAATTTTAAAGAATCCCTACTGAGTTAATTTTTTACCACTTATAAACAAGTATTTGTAGTAAATATATAACATGCATTGGTATAAAGTGCTTCAGATGTGTTTCATATACTTAAAAAGTAAACATTTAATTTGCATTTTGAACCAAACCTGTGATTTATTCTTTGACTCTCAAATAATTTGTACATGAGAGTTCTTTTTAACATTTCTAAAAATAAGCAGAAGCACTTTTATGCTTTGAATTGACATTATGTATCATTTTACTGAGATCAAATAATATGATTAGTATTACATTATTTTTTGGTATTTATTTAGATTTATTCTTCAGATGATCATTTGATCCGCTTTTATAAAATTTTCATGTGCCTTTAATGAAAATGTATACACTCTTCATTGTGTACAGAACCTAACTGCCTTTTAATAGCAGTGCAAATTTCCTAACTTTTATTGCATTTTTCAGCTTACCATTTACTGATACAGACATGGTCTTCTTGTACTTGTCAATTATATATTACATAATTTGAGGTGTTCTCAATGACATAATTTAAATCTATTTTTATCTTTCTAGATAATTAAAATACTTTTTATCATTAATTTATTTTCCACTTTCTAACAATGCATTGAATGTTAAAATATTATTATCAGCTATTAACATAAATATCCTGGTTTCAAATTAATATTTTTTTTAACCCTACATAATCATATAATATTATTTGCAGGTTTTCTGGGTTTACATTTTCAGATTTCTATCTTTTAAAGAGCATTTGAATGTTTTTTAAAAATACAATTTAGTATCTTTTGCTCTAAACTGATAGGTACAATAGATTTTAAAATTTTGATTATTGATATATTTTAAGTGCTTCACATCATTTAGAAATTTTCATTTATTGTGCTTTCAAATATTCAGTACTTGAACCAAAAGTATAGTTCCAAGTACAACACCTGTTCCTTCTCTCTCTTTTTTCCCTCAACCACTGGTCCTTTGGAACCCCAATTCATTATGTTATTTCTTGTTTTATTTTCCATACTTGTTACTTCTAAATTTAAAAAATTTTCTTTATTTTATTCTGCACTCAGAAAAGTGTTTTTGATTTATCTCTCTGCTCACTTACTGTTCTTTTATCTACAGCTAATCTGATATATAATTCATCTACTGATTTTATTTTAAAAATATCTTTATAATGAAAAGGTATGTTTATTAACTTTTCAAATGTGTCTGGTCATTTCTAATCCTCTTCTTTTGTTTATTGTCTTTCTTTTTTATTTTAAAGAGAATAAAAAATAATAAAAAACCAGAGATGATATGAAATTTCAAAAAACAATATGATAGGTATTCAACAATGATTGCTATTTTACATACTGTTGTCTTCAGAAGAGTTATTCAGATTACCAGGTATAAGCATGTAAAATTGTTCAAAAATTTTTAAGCATTAACTGTTCCTTTAAATCAATAGAAATTAGTAGTACAATTGTCTTAGCTATTTTTTGGTTTATACACACACACACACACACACACACACACACACACATGCATATATTTCCTTTCCTTCTGTCCTTTTCTCCTTTCCCTAATCCCACTTGTTCTTTCCCTTTGAGCAATTTCTTTCCCTTTCACAACATATATTGTACCTTTTGGATTTTATTTGCTCTTTCAGGTTCTAACAGTAGGGAGACAATACGATGTTTCCACATGCAGGTCTGATTTATTTCACTTATGAGTAATCTTTTAATTTTATTCTTTATTTTTAAAACACTTCAGATATAGCTCTATATTCTTTGTATGACAATTCCATTATGTGAGTTTGATGGAAACAAAGTTATTGTTTAATTTCTAATGATTGATTTATTAACTGATTCCATTCATCATACATTTATTGAGTGCCATGTGTTGGGACAATTTGCAGGTCCTTGTGCTGTCAGGGGATAAAATATGCAAGAAAATCAGTGTTGTCATAGAGCAGAGTTGATAGACAACAACCTGAATATGTATATAAATTTCATATTTTAAAAGAAGGTATAATAATTTAAAAAAATAAGGAAAGGCATTATGGGATGAATATTTGTGATTTTACATGTATCATTTGAAGAAAGTCCGGGATAGAATCTCCTTCCTCCTGTGTTGTGTATATAGCACTCATGGGGGGCTAAATTAAGAGTGCTTTTCTTTTTTTTTTTATTTTAAAGATAAAAGGAGGGAAACATTAACAGACATACAACATTTTGCAACATATCACAAGCACAATACAGACAATACAGAGTTACAAACAAAGTGGTAGGGAATTAACAATGGTGGTTGTATTACATATTGATATCTTCAAAGTGGCTTCTCATGAAAACAGATATAAACATGCAATACTGGTAAGAGTGCTTTTCTAAGAAGAGACTTGGTTCTTCTACTGCCAGCATCCCAGGTGACTACAAGGCCTCAGATCACATTTCATCCTTTTTATGACAGTGATGTAATAGGAGCCTCCATTACAGTTGCTATACTGCCCCTCAAGACAATTCAGGCTATTATGTTTTTGGAAGGTGCCCAGTCACAACTTGTCCTGGAGATACCCAGTTTCTTCTGCTGGTTCATACATTAGATATTTGAAGTCCAGGCTGGTCTCATGATTTATTGCTTTGTTTTTATTTGGAGTATTTTTTTCTATATATTGGAGGGTTTCTCAGAATACCTTGCACATTGCCTTGCTAGACATGTAGTTATTCAGTGCACTTTAATAAGCACCAGTGTTGCAGCAGTGACATAGTTCATAGAAACAGGTATAATGGGAGGGGACAGGCAATTAAGTCAGTAACAGTGATGAACTCTGTTAGATAAAATAACTAAGAAAGTAAAATACACATCACTTTAGGAACACAATATAAAGCCAATGAACCTAATCAGGAATGCTCCAAGGATGGTTTTCTGAAACAAATGAAAATGTAAATGGACACATTGTTTTCTAGAACTGAAATTGTTTTCAGATACAAAGCAAAATACATATACTGGTAACATCTATGTAATATCATAACAGAGGCTTCTGTATTTCTGAGTGCACATATGCACTTATTAATACAAATAATATCATCCACATTTTGATTTGTAGTTTTCATATTGGGGAAATTCTAACAAATACACACATGAACAAATATGTAAGTGTTTCATTGCTCATGCAGGTCTGTTAACTTACCCTGTTCAAAGTTTATAATTTTTATCTCAATATAAAACTTTTTTTGCCAAAAAAGCTCATGAAAGCTCTATTAGTGAAGTAGCCTACCATGACAATAAAGGGTTTGGTATTTGATCTAGCTTTATTCTTTTCAATGTACACATCCAAGTTTCCCAGCACCATATCTTGAAGAGATGGTTGGTTTCCCATTGTCTTTTATTCCAGCCTTTACCAAACAGAAACTGACCGTAGATGTTTGAGTTTACATCTAGGCTTTCTGTTTGTTTTTATATCAATATAATGATGTTTGATTGTAGCCTATTTTGAAGTCAGAGACAGTAATGAGTCCTGCTTTGTTCTTTTGATTCAAAATGGCTTTGGCCATTCAGTTTTATTTGTCTGTTTATTGATGTTCCATATAGAATTCCTTTTCCAAGTTCTTTCGAAGTTCTATAAAGAATTTCAGTGATATTGTAGGAAGGATTGAATTGATTTCGTGGATCAGTTTAGTAAGGATTTTCTGACTGTATCAATTCTTTCATTCTACAATCAGGTATGTCTTCCTGTTTGTATTTGTGTCTTTTCTTTTTTCTTTTTGTTACTACGATCTGAACTCATGACCTCAGGCTTGCCAGGCAAGCGCTTATGCTGCTGAGCTACATCCCTGGCCCTGTATTTGTGTCTTTTCTTTCACCAGTAGTTTATATTTCACATTGTAGAATTCTTAACTCTTTAGGTTAAAGTAGCCTTAGGTGTTTTAGGGTTGTTTTTTAAAAAGGGAATTCTAGTAAGATAAGGTCCCAGTTGTCGATTCTTTGAAGTATTTCCTGTGCAGTTTGGTTTTGTTTATGAACTCTCTGCCTACACCTATATCTTCAAGATTTTTACCTACTTTCTCTTCCAGTAGATTTAGTGTTTCTGTTTTAATATTGAGACATGTGATCCATTTTGGCTTGAGTTTGGTGCATGATGATAGACTTGGGTCTATTATCAGTCTTCAGCAAGTGGCAAGCCAATTTTTCCAACACCATTTATTAAAGAGGCTATCTTTCTTCCAGTGAGCTTGTTTGGCACCCTTCTCAAAGATTAGGTGGTGGGGTGTGTTTATGGCTGTGGCTGTTTCTTCCAATCTGTTCCGTTGATCCTCAGGTCTGTTTTTTAGTCAGTACCAGGTTGATTTTCTTACATTAGCTTTGTAGTATAGTTTCAGGTCAGGGAATGTCATTCCACCTGACTTTGTTGCCTAGTATTGCTTTTGCTATCTGGGTCTTTTCTGGTTCCAGATGAATTTTAGGAATGTTTTCTCTAGATGTGTAAGGTATGCTAATGGTATTTTAGTGGGAATTGCATTGAATCTGTACAACAATTTTGGGAGTATGGCCATTTTCACAATGTTGGTTCTTCCTATCCATGAGCAAGGAATATTTTTTCATTTATTGAAATCTTCTTCAATCTCTTTTTTCAGAGTACTGTAGTTTTCACTGAATAAATCTTTTGCTTCTTTTGTTAGATTGATTCTTAAATATTTCAGTTTCTTGGATGTTATTGTGAAAGGAATGGTTTCCTTAATTTCTCTCTCAGTCTGTTTGTTGTTTTCGTATAGGAATGCTATTGATTTTTGAGTGTTGACTTTGTATCCAGCTACACTACTGAATTTGTTGATTAGTTCAAGGAGTCTTCTTGTGGAGTTTTTGGGGTCTTCCATGTAAAGTATCATGTCATCTGCAAATAGTGATAGTTTTGCTTCTTCCTTTCCTATCCTTATTCCTTTTATTTTTCTCTCATGTCTAATTGCTCTGGCTAATGCTTCCAGAACTATGTTGAATCTTACTAAAAAGTTTTTGCACAACTAAAGAAACAACCAGCAAAGTAAAAAGAATGCCCACAAATTGGGAAAAAATTTTAGCTGGTTGTCACTCAGACAAAGGTCTTCTATCTAGTACATATAAAGAATTAAAAAAATCCACCTCCCCAAATTCAAAGACCCAGTCCTAAAATGGGCAGCTGAGATGAATACACACTTTTCAGATAAAGAAATAAAAATGGCAAATAAATACATGAGAAGATGTTCAACATCATTAGTCATTCAAGAAATGCAAATTAAAACAACCTTGAGATTTCATCTTACCCCAGTAAGAATGGCTACCATTAAGAAATCAAAAATAACAAATGCTGGCAAGGCTGTGGAGAAATAGGAACTCTTCTCCACTGCTGTGGGAATGCAGACTGGTGAAACCACTGTGGAAATCAGTTTGGAGATTCCTTAGAAAACTATATCTAGAGGTCCCATTTGATCCAGCTCTTCTTTTTCTCATCATATCACAGTGATATATGTGCACGCATGTTCACAGCAGAACAATTTGTATTTGCTAAATTGTGGAAGCAACCCAAAAGTCCATCCACCGAGGACTGGATGAAAAGGTTGTGGCATTTTAATATAATGCATTAATATAATGCATTTAATATTACTCAGCCATAAGGAAAGATAAACTCGAGGCTTTTATAGATAAATGGTCACAACTAGAGACCATACTCATAAGTGAAACAAATCAGACCTGAATGTGTAATCAACATGTCTCACTAGTGTAAGAAACTGAGAGTGAATAAAAACTAGGAGATATGATAAACATGGGGAAACGAAAGAAAACTGCTCAAAAATAAAGAGCAACTGGGATGAGGGAAAAGAGAAAAGAAAGAAGACGAAAATTATGTATATATGTATGTATAGGATAGCTAGCATAGTTGTACTACTGATTTCTATCACTTTACTGAAAGGAACAGTTAATGATTAATGATTTTGATCAGTCTTGCGTGTCTATATTTGTTTTCTTGAGTAACCACTTTGAAGCTATCAATATGTAATACAACCATTGTTAAGTCCCTGTCACCTTGTCTGCAATTCAGTATTGCCTGTACTATTCTTATGCTACTTTGTAAATGGCTGTCTGTTTCTTAATATGTTTTCATTCTTTTACTTCTAAGATAAAAAAAATAAAAAGGGAATACTTTATACCATGATAGGAAGCAACCTTTCTTATTTTAAAGATAATACAAATAAAAAACATTAAAAATGACACAGAATTTCAAAACAAGATGATAAGAAATCACCAATGGTTGTTACATTGCATATTGTTATCTTCAAAGTAGTCATTCAGATTACCAGATATAAGCACACAAAATTAGTCAAAAAATTAAGAAGAAAAAATTAAGCATTAATTGTTCCTTTCATAAAACCAACAGAAATTAGTAGCACAATTGTCTTAGCTATCATATATAT
>NW_004955639.1:82823-84815 GCF_000276665.1 Chinchilla lanigera
GCCATTCTTTCTGGGGTGAGATGGAATCTCAGTGTTGTTTTAATTTGAATTTCTTGAATGACCAATGATGTTAAACATTTTGTCATGTATTTATTTGCCATTAGTATCATCTGAGAAGAGTATATGCATTCCAGATGCCCATTTTTGTATTGGATCTTTGAATTTTGGGGGCCTAATTGTTTTTAAGTCTTTATATGCTGTAGATAAGAGTCCTTTGTCTGAGAGACAGTTGGCTAAAATTTTTTTCCCAATTCATGGGTTTTCTTTTTACTTTGTTGGTGATTTCTTTACAAACATTGCAAAATTTTTTTAATAACCTGAGATCCGAGGGACGCTTTCATTGCACCCCACCACTTTTGGTAAGGTGTATCTGTATTTTCATTTGTTTGTAAATATTGTTTAATTTCTTCTTTAATTTCATCTGTGACCCATTGGTTGTTCAGGAAGGTGTTATTTAATTTCCATGTGTTTATGGAGTTCTTGTGGTTTCTTTTGTCAATAATTTCCAATTTCATTGAACTATGGTCAGATAATAAGCATGGAATAATTCCACTTTCTTTATATTTACTGAAGCATGCTCTGTGTTCTAGTATATGGTCTATTTTAGAGAACATCCTGTGTGCAGCTGAGAAGGATATATATTCTCATGTCGTTGTGTGGACCACTCTGCAAAGGTCTACTAAGTGCATTTGTTCACACATTTGGTTCAGTTCTGTTATTTGTTTGCTGGTTTTTTGTCTAGTTGATTTATCTCTTTCTGACAATGTGGTGTTAAAGTCCCCCGCTATGATTGTATTATTGCTTATTTGAATTGTCATGTCTACTAATATTTGTCTTATATAGTTGGATGCTCCTGCATTTGGTGCAAATCTCTTCCTCTTGCAGCTTTCTCCTAACTAGTATGTAGTGACCTTCTTTATCCCTTTTGATCATTTTTGGCTTCACATTTACATTTTCTGCAAACAGAATAGCTACCCCTGTTTTTTTCTGGGTTCCTGTCACATGGATTATTGTTTTCTATCGTTTCCCTTTCAGTCTATGAATTTGCTTTTGAGTTAAGTGTGTTTCTTGTATACGGTATGTCATCACATTGTGTTTCTTGATCTGTGATGATCAAGAAATAGCTTGATTCTTTTTACTGGTGAACTGAGGCCATTTACATTAATGAATATAATTAATATGTATTGGCTTATGTTTCTCATGTTATTTTCCTAATGTTGGATTCCTACTTTTCCATTCTATTTAATTGCTTACCCTGCTTGATTGTTCCTTTCTATTGTTGTTCTAGGAATTGTGGTCATTTTTATCTCTTTCTAGAATACCTTTTAGTACTTTTTGTAGGGTTGGTTTGGTGGTAATAAATTTTTTCAGTTGTTCTTTGTTGTGGAAGTATCTTATTTCTTTACTAATTTTGAAAGATAGTTTTGCAGTGTACATGAATCTGAGTTGGAAGTTGTTTTTCTTCATTACTTGAAATACTTCCTTCCAAACTCTCCTTGACTTGAGGGTTTGTGTTTAGAAGTGTGCCATGATTTGGATGGGCTTTCCTTTATAGGTGATCTGTTTTTTTTCCTAACAGCTTTTAATATTCTATTCATGTGCTGAATTTCTGGAATCTTGATTATTGTATGTCTTGATGTAGTTTTATTTTGGTCATGGCTGTTTGGTGTTCTATATACTTCATTTATTTGTATGTCAAATTCTTTATCCATGCTTGGGAAGTTTTCTACCACTATTTTTATGTGAAGAGTTTTTATGGCATTTGTACTGTCCCTAGCTTTCCCTTTCATTGACCCCAGTGAATCTTATGTTATTCTTTTTTTTTATTTTAAAAATAAAAGGAGGAAAATATTAACAGACAGTTGACATTATACAAAATAGCAAAGGAACAGTACAGACAGTACAGAGTTACAAACAGTGGAAGGGAATTAACAATGCTTGTTGTATTACATATTGATATCTTCAAAGTGGTTTCTCATGAAAACAGATATA
>NW_004955639.1:89924-98272 GCF_000276665.1 Chinchilla lanigera
GACTTGTTCTGATTAGGGTGAAGGTCTGGCATTGTGTTTTAGTCTTTCATTTTGACATGTTTGCTATCAGTTGCAGAAAGCTCAGTTTCCCTCTTTAGTAGCTGTACAGCCAAGACCACTATTGTTCCTATTTTTCTTGTTGTTCAGGTTTGCCTCTGGGTGACCTCTGAGTAGCGCTACTTAGCCTCGGGTTTTCCGGCAGTTTTTGATTTCTATCTAGTTATCTCTGTTCTCAGACGCCGGCACTTGTGTCAGTTGATGGCCGATCTTCTGATCCAGTGTCCCCTTGCAGTTCAGTGCATGTGCACGATCTGACTCAGGTTGCACTGGTGCGACAATCCCGCTCCAGTGGACCTATGTCTCCAGGTGGTTTAGGGTATAGGCATAATTCGGATACAAACTGCAGGGTCTAGAGTTTGTGGACCACCTGAATCTATGTCTCCACTCAATTCAGGACTCATGCAGGAAACAGATGCAGCCCATATGGGTAGCAGTCATAGACTTCCCCCGCCTTCAACTCGCTGGAGGGTCTGGGCAAAGGCAAAGCACAGACTCGAACCAATGAGCCCTGCCGCTCCCAGGGTGCTCGCTGTCTCAGCGCAAGGTGTGAGCAGCCTGGGGAGCCTGCTCTGCCAGCTCAGAGAGCCTGCTCACCCCGCCCATCCCCTTGGTCTCTGTGCAGCAGCCCCTCAGTCTGTAATGTCTGTGGGGTCTTTGTTTGCGAGTTCTACTCTCAATGATCTGATGGGAGGTACCTGGCCCTCTCCACGTGTTTCAGCTGGGAATCATGGTGGTGTGTGTCCAGCACAGACTCGAACCCATGAGCCCTGCTGCTCCCTGGGTGCTCGCTGTCTCGGCGCAAGGCATGTGCGTCTGGGGGAGCCTGCTCGGCCAGCTCAGAGACCCTGCTCGCCCCGCCCATCCCCTGGGTCTCTGTGCCGTGGCCCCTCAGTCTGTAGTGTCTGTGGGGTCTTTGTTCGCGAGTTCTACCCTCAGGGATCAGATGGGAGGTACCTGGCCCTCTCCACGTGTTTCAGCTGGGAATCGTGGTGGTGTGCGTCCAGCACAGACTCGAACCCACGAGCCCTGCCGCTCCCGGGGTGCTTGCTGTCTCAATCTTATGTTGTTCTTCTTTGCTTCTGCTTGTAGCTGTTGGATTAATTTTTCATGTTTTCTTCCTATTTTTATGATATCTTTCTTTTTATGATAACTAGTTGCTATTCTCTCTTCAAGGTCTGATAGTCTATCCTCTCCTTTGTTCAATCTGTTGCATATACTTTCTTTCTTTCTTTTTTTCTTCTTCTTGGGTACTAGAAATTGAACTCAGGACCTTGCACTTTCCAGGCAGGTGATTGTGTCACTGAGCTATATCCCCAGCCCAGTTGCATATACTTTCAATGTTGGTTTTAATCACTTGGAGTTCTCTTTAGATCTGTTTATGGATTCTATTTCTTTCTTATGTTGGACATTTTTTGTTTGCATCATTTTTCTAAGCTCATCTATTCTTTTATTTGTATCTGCTCTAATATTTTTTATTTTAAGCATCATTTCTTTTTTATACCTGAGAGATTATTTTCCTTATAGCCTTTTCCATTTATTATTTCACTTCTGTTTCTATCATTTCAGAAAGTTCCAGTGTTTGACTTCCAATTTCATGTATTTGGGCTTGTCACATGTGAGCTGGGAGTCTAGGGTTGCATTTTACTTGTGTCTTGGCATTTCTTATTTTCTCTTTTTTATTTTATTTTGTTTTGTATATTGATGTTTCCCCATTTATGTGGTAGATAACTTAATCACTAGTATTGAGGCTTCCCTAGCAAGTGTGTGTTCTTCATGGTTGTCCCCTAAGTATAGGTAATTCTTTATAGCTATCCAAAGAACCTACTTTCCCAATTTGTAAAGGATGAAAAGTTATTATTTGACTCAGCACCCAGTCCTTTGGTACTGGGACTGTGATGATGGTTATGACCCCATTCAATCACAGTGTAATTATACAAGGGAGAAAAATTGATTATAACATATATGACATCCTAGCTAAAGTAGTATGATTAGTAATAACAATAATTTCTAGTACAACTTAACTACTGATAAGTTATTGTAACCATTAATCTGCTACCTCTGACCACAAGAACAAACTCTAAAGTTATACAAGAAAATCAAAATATATCATGTACTTGTATGCAGTGATTTTCCCCTTAGTAGAGTGACTTTACCCTGTTGTGGAGTAGGGCAGGGGGATTAAGATGAGTAGGGGACAGGATAATATTATGCATGAGGTCAGATATATTAGAATCAAGGCTGGAGATCAAAGAATGATCACCCAAGTTTTGGGAAACCGAAGGACACAGGAGGGGTAGAATAAAATAGAATGTGAAGGCGTAATCAGAAAGGGAAGAGATAATGTTTACTCATTTGAAAATTTAATTTCAAGAGATAGTTGAGGAAAGAGAGACAGAGGATCAGTAGAAGAAAACAAAAAAGAAAGGTAAGAAACCTAAACAGTGAAAAAACAAAGGAAGAAAGAGAAGGCCAAAAAAGAAAAGAAGAAAGAAAAAGACCAGAAAAAAATGCCACAAAACCAAAAATAACCACAAAATACTAAACAAAATAAGATGAAATCCATCTAGACAGGAAAAGGAAAGCCTATCAAATGAGGGGGAATGAAAGTAGTAAAATGCCTCTGGCTTTTATAGTTCTGGATAACCTCCAAGTCAGATCCCAGAAATGTGCTGTGTACTCCAGTCAGGTTTGCTATGGGAATTGTGCTGTGTATGGAGCTGATGTTGCCTTGTGGATGTGGGTGTTAGGACTGCTCTTCTGTTGGTGGAGTTCTCCAGAGCCCACTGCTGGCTCCTCTCTGCTGCTTCAGATACTTCCATGTTGTTCTTTCACTGATTACTCCACCTGCCAAAGGCATGTGTGTGCTCCATGCCCAGGGGGCTCTGGCCTGGGTGTTTTGGTGGTCCAGTGGGTTTGCCTGCCAAAGGCATGTCTTAATCTCACTTTTTAATAGCACATTTACATCAGCTATTTTGAACTTCTTTGCAATATAAATATTTGGGGCTTTACATGTTCCTTTATGCTGTGAGTTAGCAGCACTTAATACATTTTCATGCACTGTGCTTTCATCATAACTCAATTCAGAAGATTTTCTAGTTTCCCATGTGTAGTAGATTGATAACTGGTGGTCAACTTATAACCCCCAGCTGAACTGAGTGAATGTGGTACTGGTTGTGGAAGACCCACTTGAGGACTGCTGCCAGCAGTATAAAAGGCAGACCTGGAGAAGAAGAAGCAGGCTGTTGGGAGTTGGTAGAAGCTGTGGGGAGCTGGCTTTCCTGATGGACTTGGCTGTTTTCATCCTCCAAGGAGCTCAGGACCTCACTGGCACTGAGAATGGCTTCGGTTCACTTTGGGGGAGCTCTGGTCCTCACTTTGAGCATTGCTCCCTGGTTCCGGAGGGGAAGATGGTGCTCTGCTGGCCTCCTGGAAAAGCTTGCTGTGTTGGCTTCCCTGATGGGAACTTGGCCATTCTGATCATTGGAGGATCTCGGAACCTCATTGTTGCCGAGGATGGCTGTGACACCTTTTGGGGGAGCTCTGGTTCTTCTGAGCATCACTTCCTGGCTCCAGTGCAGATCCCTCAGCTTGGTAGCACAAGTCCTTCATCCTGCTGGCACAGACTTTGTAGATTTCACCACTGACCTTTGGGTTTTCCCAGCAGATCCATGAAACAGGCCTGCATAAGACATTGTCATGGGCTCTGGGCCTCCAGTTGGATTCATGGGAGGCATTGTTATGAGCTCTAGGTATTCAGCTGGACTCATGTAGGACACTCCTGCAGGATCCAGGCCCACAGCGGGATTCCTTGGTCTTAGTGTGTGGACAGATTTCCTGCACTCTTTTGTATATTGTTCTTTGGGTGACTATTATAAATAATCATAAAATATGAGTCTTGTATTATATTGTTCCCCTTACAAAATAAGCCCCAAGTCAACACACTATGTGAATTATATTCAATCTATGTATGTAGCAATTAAAATGGAGTTATTTAAATTTCAAATTTATGGGAACTTTCCACATAAGCTTTATTGAAAAATTATCAGAGTGTGTTAATTATACAGAATGATGAGCTTCATTTTGGCATTTTGGTGCACACCTATAGCATGCCTTTATTATTTTCACCTCCCCTTTACCCTCTACATCTTTCCCTCCTACATTCTTTTCCTGACCCCCTTCCTTATCTCTAATAATCTCCCGTGCACATTCTTGTTACCCCCATTTTTCTCTAATTAGTATTGTTTTAGGTTATATGTGCAGCAAAACATTTGATTTTTGACTTTCTGAGTCTGGTTTATTATGCCTAACATGATGATCTTCACTTCTCTTCATTTTCCTGCAAATGACATGATTTTATTCTTCTTTATGGATCAAAATATTGCAGTGTGTATATAATCTGGTTAAAAAGTCTATTCATCTCTTCACAGGCACCAGGGCAGTATTAACAGTTTAGGTATCATGTGTTGGAGATGCATATGTATTGCACTATGTATAGTACTGTGGAGAAATATACTAAGTAATTGTATACCTGCATTAGATGCATCTTTGTTCTTAGTTTTTTTGAGGAATAGCCATATTAATTTCCATATTGGCTGTACTAGTTTACATTTCCAACAACAGGGTAGGTTTTTAATCTTCTCATATAGTCTGCAGAATTTATTGTTGTTTTAATTTTATTTACTTATTTAGTTTTGTTTTTTGATGGTAGCCATTCTGACTGGAATGACATGGAATCTCAGTGTCATTTTGGTTTGCATTTTCATAAAGGCAAAAGAAGTGGAATAACTTCTCCTATACCTCTTGACCATTTGTATTTACATTAAGAGGATTCTATTGATAATTGGATTAGAGGCTATACATGTTTAATTCTGGTGGAGAAACTGTTTACATTTTTGTACATGCCCTTAAACATTGTGCAAGTCTGAGTTGGTTGAAGAGTGGTTGATAGATTGAAATGATTTGATATGGAGATTTCATCACAACTGCGACAGGCATATTGTTAGCTGCTTTTAGCTAGTTATATGATGAGAATCAGGAGGAAAAAACTAGAGCAGACATATTTGAAAAACTTGGAGGTTGGCCAGAAAAGGCATGATAAAGTAAAGTAATGGTAGTGTTGTTACTGCAGACATTAGCCTTATTAATAAGAAACCAAGTACATTACTTTACACTGGGACAAGAAGCAAGATGTCCTGAAGGACCTCTGGGGATTCAGCAAGAGCCCACCACTTGGGGCTCAAATGTGTGAAACTGAAAGACTTTGCTTTGATAAAGCAGTCCACTCAGATATGTCTAGGAAAGTGTTTCCTCACATTGAGCCCCATGAGGCACACAAATACTGCCATCATTGTAGTCTCAGGGGGCATACTGCACACACTGTCAGTGGATCTTGGAGTCCTCTGTATGATTCTGGTTTTGCAGATGGGCAGAATGCAGAAGTTGATGGGTAAATGAAACTTGTAACCAGATTTAAACAGAAGGCCTGGGAGGTCAGGCAGTGTGAAAGAAGTTCAGTCTACCTGACAGGAGGCCCCGAGGGTGTGAAACATGAAGCTGGGGAAGTAAAGTCAAGGTTGGAATGGAGACCCCAGGTATTTGAACATACCAGGAACATGGAAGTCAGCTGAAGAAAGTTGCAGTCAGCTAGCAGAGCCAGCAACAAAGCAAAGCCCTGTGGCTTATAACTAGCAAGACCACACAGGTGGGGCTGCCCAAGCCTTCTGGGATGCATATATGATAACCAGGGGCCCTGTGTGCCACACATTGAGCTACAAGACTTAGTGTTTGTCCATCTGATATCTGAGTGTTTTTCTTGATTTGTTCTGATTCTTATCTATATACCCATTCCTCATTTTGGGGTTGGGAATGTTAATCCTGTGCCTTTGTATCTTGATAAAGTGCAGCATGCTTTTTGAGTTTTCATGGGTTCAAGGTTAACATTTTTGACTGGAATCTCAGAGGAGACTTTAGACTTTGACTTTTAAGCAATGTTGGGACTGTGGGGTTTGGGGAGGCAAATAATTATTTTCTCTAGTATATAGGATAGGTATGTCATGTTAGGTAGAATTATATCCTCATTATCTTTGCCATTTGGAGATTATACTGTTTTGTTTTGTTTTGCTTTGTTTTGAGATTATGATTTGAGATGTGCTTGGTTGTCAAGTTGATGGCATGTGGATTTATAATTAATCTCTTTAATTTTTGAGGCAGCATCTTACTATGTAGCATACATGTGCCTTAAACACAAGATTCAGCTGGGAGTGATGGCACATGCCTGTGATCCCAGCAGTCAGGAGGCTGAGCCAGAAGGATCGCCAGGAGTTTAAGACCAGTCTGGGCTACTTACTGAGTTCAAGGACATCCTGAGCTACACGATGGGATCCTTTCTTTCAAAACCAAACCAAACCAAACCAAACCAAACCAAACCAAACCAAACCAAACCAAACCAAACCAAACCAAACCAAAGCTCCAACAAACAAACAAGCAAGTAAACAAACACAAATGCACACACAAACAAAAAACACAGTATCCTCTGGCCTCAACCTTCCAAATGTTGAAATTACAACCATGCTGTCCCACACCCTGCTGTGATGTTCGTTAATTAATGAACATTGTAATTGTTCAATTGATTATGCTGTGTGGTGCCAAGCAGAGTACTAAAGCATAATCCCAATTGTGTCAGTTTAGTTCTTGGAGTGTGACACTAGGGATCGTATTTTGTCCTTGGCCCCTTCCTCTGAATCTTTCCTTGCTCTCTGCTTACCCAAGTCTGTGAGTTAAGCAGCTTTCTTCTGCCATGCCCTTCACCATGATGTTCTCTCTTGGAACCAGCCACACATGGATGGAAACTTTTGAAATAAAACAAGCTATTTTTTCTTTTAAACAAGGATAAACCTGAGTCATCTGTGGGACAATGGATGCACCTTGAGACCCTAATGTAAAATACATCAGACACAAAGGTATAGATATGGCATGTCATATATTGTCTTATATGAGAAACACAAAATATGAATAAATTAAAGATCAAAATAAAAGATAATAATAAATGTGGTGATAGATCTTTTGCAAAAGGGAAGGGAACCAAGACATGAATGGGATGGGAAGTGGGGGGAGGGAATTATAAAAGGATTAAGATGTGTTATGTACATGTACCAATTCCCCATGATAAATGTAATCATTCTGTTCTGCAAACACGTACCAATAAAAACAAAAATTAAAAAAAGAGAAACAAGGAATTTGGTAAAAGAAAAGCATGTATCAAAATATATGATTTAGCCGTAAAAAGTTTTGCCACCAGGTATTTCCTCCCAACAGCAGACAAGTAAAGGAGTGAGCTTAGTGGCAATGTACCCTGCTAGTGTACTCATAGTGCCCAACTTGCTCTCCAGCGTTGCTCAGGGGGAAGACAGCAATAGCAGCCATCCCTACATATAAAGAAACCCAATCTAGAAACACAGCCAAAAACAAATGAGAAAAAAAGCACAATCACAAAATTAGTAATAAAAAGAAAGGAAAAGGGGCAAAGATAGTATATAATACACTGAAAATTAAAGATCAGTAAAACAAAGTATGATAAACCAGTAATAAAACAGAAAGAGGGAAGAGGAACAATAGAAAGATGAACAAGCAGGAGAAAAGACAAGAGAGTAAGAAAATTTAAAAAAAATGAGAAAGAAAAGGAACTAGATAAAATATGATCAATCTCACATTCTTGCACCTGGTAATCTGAGCAATTTCATTGAAAATAATATGCAACATAGCAACCATTATTCATTCTTACTATCTTGATTTAAAATCCTGTATTGTTTTTATTTTGTTTTGGTTTTGGCTTCATTTGTTTTCTTTGTACCAGGAATCAAACTCAGAACCTTGCACTTGCAAGGCAGGGGCTGTGCCACTAAGCTATATCCCCAGTCCTTGTCTACACTGTGGTTATTTTTGTTATTATTTTTTTCTCTTTAAAATAAAAAGTGAAAGAATAGAGCAGCAGTGTAGTAAATAAAATTAAAGAAAAATGTGAAGAAATATAGAACTAAAAAAGAAAAGAAAAAGGTATGGGTGATTGGAGAGAACATAGAAGGAAAGGTAAGAAAAAAGATAGGGATGGAGCAAAATAGTAAAAAAAACTTATAGCTAAAGAGTAGTTAGTGTTTCATTTTCTTTAAAGAATTTGGCTTAGACATGATGAGGAGGAGGCCAAGGAGAGAAAACAAAGAGACCGAGAAAAAGCAGCTGCTTTTGCTGCACCACTAAGAGAAACAGATCCCAGGTCTGATTCCCGGGGCTCC
>NW_004955639.1:98947-101506 GCF_000276665.1 Chinchilla lanigera
GTCTATTTGTTTTCCTGAGAAACTATTTTGTAGATAATAATATGTAAAATGATAACCATTGATAATTTCCTACCATTTTGTCTGTAATTTGCTAAGTCCCCCCTATTATTATGTTATCCTTCTTTTATTATTTAAAATTAAAAAAAAAAAGAATTTGGCTTAGAGAAGGATGGTCAGTTCTCTTCTCAGTTTGTGTCAAACTGCTTAGGGGACTTTACAGTCTGTGGAGTGTGTGGTCTGTAATGCTCAGATCAAGTGCAATTTATTCTACTTCCTCTGTCTGGGTGCCTGTCAGCATGGAAAATGACCAAGTAGCCGCACTGGCCGTTTTGTCTGGTTCCTGCTTGAGTTCTGGACCATGCAGGGTGAGTTTTCTGCCTCTCAAATTCCTTGGTCTGCCCTGTCAGTCAGTAATTGCATCTGTGTTCAGACCACAAAGTTTTTTTCTTTTCAGTCCTTGTGCAGCAGTTGTGGCTGTGGGCTGTCCCAGGCATATTTATCCTCAGCAAGAGGAATCTACAGACACTGCACTGTGGGGGTGGTGAACAGCATGGCTGTAATCCTGGAAAAGCCTCAGACATTGGTGAACAGCTAGGCCCCTAGGTTTTACTGAGGAAAGAGGAGCTGAAGAACATTTGTTAGTGAATAAAACAGTATTCACTCTTTCAAATTTCAGCTTATCCACTCTTTGTTTTGTCCATGAAAGTGATAATTTATATTTCCAACTTTTTTATTCATTCCAAGTAGAAGCATCAGCCTACTGTGAATTTCTTTCCCCACTTTTTATGGGAGCAGATGTTATTAGCTTTATCTCCTACTATTTGCTTAAAGTGCAGCATTAATCAATGTTACTTAATATATTTTTATATCACTTTCCTCACATGTAAAACAAGAAAATAATAATATACTGGCTTTACCTAACTTTGCAGTTCAAGCGCTTACAGAACAGGAATATGATCAATCTCTGGTGGGGATAGAAACACTTACTTTCCTCAAAGACACAACAAATTCCAAATATTGAATACTAATAACTCCTAAGAGGAAGTCCAAGCAAAGAGCAGATATGTTAGGAAGAATAAGCAACATTGAATAATTTCTGGTGAAATCTGAATCTGGTATCAATGTTATCTGACATCTTCTGTCATGTGAAGTTGCCTGATCTAAACAGAAATAATATTTGTGAAAGTAATCCAGATCTGAATTCTGAAACCTAAACTCATAAGTGAAACATTCTTATATAAACTGTGAGCTGCTTCATGATCCTTCAATTTTCAGATCTGAATGTACAAATACAATCTGACTTGTCATAGATATATGGCTGCTACCTTAGGCTTCTGATGGACTTGGCCACGTTCAAAACTCCAATGATTTTTTATTCTCTGTGTTCCAATCCTCCTAACTCTTAAATCAGTGGCACTAACTTTTTGGTAGTGTATATGAAATCAGCTCAGGTGCTATTCTTTAATAGCGATTTTTAGAACTCATTCAGTGCAACACCCTGTCAACTACTCAGGGTATGGAATTTGACATTTCCAATGAACATTTCTCACATCTTTTGCAGAACATTAGTAAGTCAGAAGGCTACTTCTGGGGCATGTATGTAGCAGTTTCCAGCTGAGACTACTCACTATGTAATTTTCAGTTTAATTTCACTTCTTGTTTTCTGACTCTAGTAATCCTTTTGTCATTTTTGTAGGAACCAGACCCATCTTGCTGTCCTGGAGCAGTTACTTTATAAGTGACCCAGCAGGCTCTGCAGCCTGAAAGCAGAATGTTGAGGATGTCCCACAAGACAAGAAAACATTTTCTACTCTCTGTATTACAGTAAGCACTGACGTAGTTGTCTCTCTTCAGACAGCCCCCAGATCCGTCTGAAAGATGGGAATAATCGCTGTGCTGGAAGAGTGGAGATCCTTTACCAAGGCACCTGGGGCACCATTTGTGATGACAAAGGGGTTGCAGCTAGAGTGGTATGCAGACAGCTTGGCTGTGGACTGGGCCTCTACTATACAAATGGCTATTTCTTTGGAGTTGGATCAGGGCCCATTTGGCTGGGTGGCCTGAATTGCACTGGAAACGAGTCCCATGTGTGGAAGTGCCCTTCCTGGGGATGGGGCCCACATAACTGCAGTCACACGCAGGATGCTGGAGTTATCTGCACAGGTATAGTCCATGAATTTTCTACTGCCTAGGTTTATAGAATCAAAGAAGTAGGTTGTGATCTCTGGGAAGTAGAAAGTGGGCAGGCTGTAGAGGACTATGAGGTCCATCCATGGACTCTGACTGCTTACAGCAGCTGATGGTGATAGACTTCACTTAGGTCTTTAGGACTTTTAATCAGTATTCTTTTCTTTCCTGTGATTTTTTTCATTTTAAAAATAAAAGGAGGAAAACATTGACAGACAGACAAGCTTTTACAAAATAGCAAAAGAATAGTACAGAAAATACAGAGTTACAAACAAAGTGGTAGGAAATTAACAATGCTTCTTGTATTATAAATTGATACCTTCAAAGTGGTTTCTCATGAAAACAGGTAGAGATATGCAATATTGATCAATC
>NW_004955639.1:102317-103933 GCF_000276665.1 Chinchilla lanigera
ACAGTCAGCTAAAATTTTTTCCAAGTTTGTGGGTTTTCTTTTTACTCTGCTGTTGATTTCTTTAGATGTGCAGAAACTTTTCAGTAGGATGAGATCCCAGTTGTTGATTCTTTCAAGTGTTTCATGTGCAATCTGGTTTTTGTTCATGAACTCTCTGCCTACCCTATGTCTTCAAGGTTTTTACTTATTTTCTCTTCCAATAGCTTTAGTGTTTCTGGTTTAATATTGAGATCTGTGAACCATTTTAACTTGAGTTTGGTGCATGGTAATAGGCTTGGGTCTATTTTCAGGCTTTGGCAGGTGGCAAGCCAATTTTTCCAACACCATTTAGTAAAGAGGCTACTGTTCTTTCAGTGAGTTTGTTTGGCCCCTTTATCAAAGATTAGATGGCTGAGTGTGTTTTGGTTGTAGCTGTTTACTCCAGTGGGTTCCACTGATCCTCAGGTCTGGTTTTAGGCAGTACCAGGTTGATTTTATGACAGTAGCTTTGTAGTAAAATTTTAGGTCAGGGATTGTGATTCCACCTGACTTGTTCTTGTTGCCCAGCGTTGCTTTTGCTATTTTGGATCTCTTCTGGTTCCAGATGCATTTAAGGCATGTTTTCCTGGAGATCTGTGTGGTATGCTAATGGTAGTTTAATGGGAGTTACATTGAATCTGTATAGCAGTTTTTGGAGTACAGCCATTTTCACAATGTTTGTTCTTCCTATCCATGAGCAAGGAATAGTTTTCCATGTATTAAGATCTTCACCTGTTTTTTCAGAGTACTGTAGTTTTCATTGAAGAGATCTTTTAATTCTTTTGTTAGATTGATTCGTAAATATTTCAATATCTTGTGAAAGGTATGGTTTCCTTAATTTTTCTCTCAGTCTGTTTGTTGTTTGTGCATAGGAATGCTATCAATATCTGGGTGTTAACTTTGTATCTAACTACACGGCTGAATTTGTTGATGAATTGAAGGAGTCTTGTTGTGCAGTTTTTCGGGTCTTCCATGTAAAGCATCATGTCATCTGCAAATAGTGGTAGTTTTACTTCTTCCTTTCCTATCCTTATTCCTTTTATTTCTCGCTCCTGTTTTATTGCTCAGGCTAATGGTTCCAGAACTATTTTGAACAGGAGTGGTGATAGCAGACATCCTTGTCTTGTTCCCGATTTTAAAGTAAAACTTTTCACTTTTCGTCCATTTAGAATGATGTTGGCTGTTGGATTGTTGTAGATGGCTTTGATCAGGTTAAGGTAAAGACCATTGATTCCTATTTTCTGTAGAATTTTTATCATAAATGCATGTTGGACCTTGTCAAAAGCTTTTTCTGCATCTATTGTGATGATCATGTGGTTTTGGTCTTTGGGTCCATTGATATGGCATATAACATCTATAGATTTGCAAATATTGAACCAATCCTGCATTCCTGAATGAATCCAACTTGCTCGTGATGTATGATTTTCTTGATGATTTGCTGCATTCTACTGGTTAGTATCCTGTTGAGTATCTTTGCATCTATATTCATGTGGAGATTATTGTGTATTTCTCTTTCTTGGTTGGGTCTTTCTCTGGTTTTGGTATCAGTATGATGCTTGCCTCCAGAAATGAGTTAGGGAGAATTGCTTCCTTTTCAA
>NW_004955640.1:0-1188 GCF_000276665.1 Chinchilla lanigera
ATACAGCCTTGTTCATTCGGGCCTTTGCAGTTTTCTTGTGAGTGCCTTTCTCCATGAACTCACTTGTGGTATCAATTCCAGTTTGGGAGCATAAATCAACCACAAACACCAGAAGTCCGGCCCGTGACTGCTTGAGGCTTTGTGGGGACATCTAGACTCAAACCGTAACAGGATTTCTAGGGAACATCCTATGAGAGGTGTGTACTCAAAAACACACCAGAGACCAGCTACGAAGTTACCATAGATTTGAAGGCAGCCAGGGAGGCAGGCTAACTCAGTGTACCCAGGGGGACCCAGAAAGAGCAAAGTGAAACAAGGCGTGTGGCAGGAGAGCTGTTGGCCAGGCCCTTATCCGGGTATCAGGAGAGAAATGGGAGAGGCAGGGCTTCTCCTTTCTCTGACTTCTCTAGAGCTGGGCACTGGTATAAGCACTGGCAGGGCTCCCCCAGGGAGTCTGGATGGAAGCCTGCTGCACTCTAGCACCCTGCCATGTGTCCTTGCTCCCCGGTATGGGAAAGCCAGGCTGGACATACGCCTGAGGATGCCAAGCCCATGGAGGCGAGGTCTGCGACTCCTGTGCCCCGTGTGTCCCACCCTGGCCTGAGGTCTCAGCCTCCCTCCCTGAGCTCTGCCTCACTCCTCACTCTCCCTGCCTCGGTTGCTTCCCTTCCTTGTTCCTCCTTGCTGAGCTCGGTGATTCCCTGTGCAGGGCATCTACGTGTCTGCTGCTGCCTGTGTCTGTCTCTCTCTCCCTCTGCCTCTCTCACTAGCTGGGTTTCCCTTACTCTGTCCTTGGCCCGCAATGTTCAAACATGGCTGGAATGTTCCTCTTGCCTCCTTCTCCACCCTGCTACTGAACTTCTTGTCTCACAGTCTCTGTCTCTGCAGGCCCAGGCATGAGCACCTGTCCCACAGCTCATCCTGCTCTGCGGCGTCCTGGGAAGCAAAGAGAGGTGAAAGGAAAGTAGTATCTATGTATGGGGAAAGTATGAGCTGATCTGTTTCCTGGCCAAATGTGTATTCGTTTGTGCCAGGGGATCTTACACTTTTTCTTGTTCATATTTAAAACTTTTTGACATGTGTACCTTTCCCAACCAAGTTTCTAGCTCACTAACTTTTTATTGGTATATGTTTGCAATGGAAATAATTCTGTTTGGTTTGTGGCTTTGCACGTGTTTGTGTCTGTGA
>NW_004955640.1:2699-3560 GCF_000276665.1 Chinchilla lanigera
TCCCCGGACCCTCCCGGTGTCTGTCCCAGATATCTCACCACCTGTCCGCTCAACATCATGATTCTGTGTCTCTCTGCCAACTGCTTGCTTCTCTTTGGCTGTACTTGCATGCTCTGTGGCTGCTTTACCCTGTGTCTCCTTGTTTCCTCTCACCCTTCCAGTTTCTTCTCTCTGTTTCTCATTGCAGCTGCATCTCCCTGTGTCCCTCTGACTCTCCTTTATTCCTGAATGACCTTGTGCCCTTTGTGGGTTTTATAACCCAAGTCCATGCTAAACCGCTGCCTCCCTGTCCCAGTCTGTTACTCGGCAAGAGTCCTTGCGGCCTTCCCCACCAGTGCAGAACATAGTGTCTTGGTAGCTTGAGTTAAGCTTGAATCTGCAATGCTGCTCTGACACTACTGGAATAACTGCACACTGCAGATAAAAAGGGTAGTAGCCTGTAAGAAAGAACCAACGGTCAGAAACACTCCTGGGGAGAGACACCAGAGGTTTCAGTGAGTCCAGAGATAGGAGCAACAAAACTCACCATCCAATAGGTGACCCCAGCCAGAGATCCGGCACATGGTTCCAGGAGTCGGACATCGGGATGCCATGGGGAGGGTCTGGATGGTGTCTGATAAGGCAACTGGTTTCCTCAACTTGACGAGCATGAGGTCACTACCAATCTTAAGTCTGATGTATTGTGGATGCTGAACAGAGAAACTGGCTTCAATAATCTGGCTGCCTGGTTCAAACCAATCCTAAAGTCCGTGGAAGCCCAGCACCCTGGTGTAATATCTGAGGGCGAGGGGATCTTCAGTAGCATAATAACTGCATCGTCTCTGAGAAACCCAACCTCAGATGCAAGACCAAATCCAATCC
>NW_004955640.1:3812-4608 GCF_000276665.1 Chinchilla lanigera
GTAGAATATTTTTAAATTCAAAATTAATGCAAGAAGTCCATTGCACAAAATATCAGAAATTGAAGGGAAAAGAGCATTTGAGGTGCACCTCTTCTTTGCCCTCCACACCCAGGATCCTGTTTACTTCAAATGTGGATATTTTGTTCATCGTGGATGTTTGCATTGTATTAATTTGTTTAAAATAAGACATTGAGATATTTCTCCCAATGTGTGAGGTTTTGCATCGTCTCTCCCTATACCGGCCCTGCAGCCATGCACATATCTTGGTCCTCATCCACCTGGCTCTGTCCTCATATGTCCCTCGCCTTGCCTGAGGCCTCTTACACCCGGGGAGAAGAGGTCACTTGTGCACACCACCTGGCTCCTAGATCCTGAACCAAGATCCAAGCCACCTCTCTCAAGCCACCTTCTTCTCCGAACTTTCATGCTCGTGTCCACCGCAGAGTCCTGTATGGTTTGTTTTCCTACATGTGGGTCCTTCAAACCTAGAGATGTGTATCCTCCTCAGGGCAGGGAAGTGCATCACACAGCCAGGAATTCAATTTGACTATAAATCCAGCCTTATTCGAAGCCTAGTGTTTTAAATTCTCATCCCTGGCCAAGTCCAGCCTCTGGGACTGGGGCTCACTCCCTGTCCCAGCCCCTCTGCAGCATTGGAACACCACCCTAAGCAAGCCTGCGCGCTCTGTACTCAAACCCAGCCTGGGCCCGGCCCCTCCCTGCAGTGAAATGTCTGACCCTAAGCGCTGCCAAGCAGAAGCCACGGCCCACCCATCCCTGTACAATGTACTGCCCT
>NW_004955640.1:28578-29472 GCF_000276665.1 Chinchilla lanigera
GGACTTTCAGCAAGATTTGTGCTGAGAATCAAGAGCAAAGAGCAGTGGAGACCCCTGTAGTGTGTTTCAGTCTCCTGCCCTGTTTACAGTGCAGGCTGGGAAAGGAAAGCAAGAGCAAAAGACAAAATGGAGGGGTGTATAGCAGGGATCTGGAGTGACCTGTTGCTCTCAAAGAAGAAAAGTTCACAAGGCAAGCAGATTTCTCGTATCTATTCATTACATCTGGCTCAAGGAGGATGGGCAAAGGGCAGTGGGTGTTTCTGGGAACAGTGATCGTGGCTACCGTGGGCTAGGAAGATCAAGACATTCTTGAAAGGATAAGGACAAGGCCAAGTACAAGGAGGACGACAAGTTTGAGGCAGAGGGGCAATAATGAGACCACAGATTCCCTTGGGGTCTTATCATCTTACCTGGTGCTTTCTCTCCCAGGGTGAACCACAGCACTCAGGTGTAAGGCTTCCATGTGTGAGCAGAAAAGTGGCTTGGGCATATTCCACATTCCAACCAAGCCAAAAGGGAAGGAAAAGCACAAGCATGCATGTGCTCTACGCTGAATTTATAATTCATGGTTCCCAACAAAGGAGCTCAGTGGAATGATTGAAAATGTTTCGAGTTTAGCCAGAAAGGAAAGTCCTGTGAAGATGTAAAATGCATAAATAGATCAAAGAGGTCTTGCTTACTGAGAAGGAAAAAGAAAATGGAAAAGATGGGCTGATGCCATCAGCAGAAGCAGAAGGAATCCATCCTCTGCAGCCTCAAAATTGGAAAAGAGGAAGACTTTGCTTTAAGAAGAGAGACCCAGACCACCATGATTCAGAATGCTGGTGGCCTAGGGGTTTGGTTCACAGGCAATGGATACCTATTACCGAGAGAGAAGGAAGCCTAGTGCTGCTC
>NW_004955640.1:31478-33638 GCF_000276665.1 Chinchilla lanigera
ACAAATCTATAAATGTTATATGCTCTATCAATGGAGCCAAAGACAAAACCTTCATGATCATCACAAAAGATGAAGAAAAACTTTAGATAAGGTTCAACATGTATTTATCATAAAAGCTGCAGAGCAAATAGAAATAGATGGTCTTTACCTTAACCTTATCAAAGCCATCTATGACAACCCAACAGCCAACATCATTCTAAATGGACAAAATAGAAAGGTTTTACTTTAACATTGGGAGCAAGACAAGGATGTCTACCATCAACCCTTCTGTTTAACACTGTTATGAAACCACTAGCCAGAGCAATTAGACAGGAAAGAGAAATAAAAGGAATGAGGATAGGAAAGGAAGAAGTAAAACTATCACTACTTGCAGATGACGTGATACTTTCCATTGAAGACCCTAAAAACTCCACAAGAACACTCCTTGAATTCATGAACAAATTCAGCACTGGAGCTGGATATGAAGGCCACACCCCAAAATTGACAACATTCCTATGCACAATCAACAAAGAGAGAGAAATTAAGGAAACCAGACCTTTCACAATAACGTCTGAGAAACTGAAATACTCAGCAATGCGTGTAACAAAGAAGTCAAAGATCTCTTCAATGAAAAGTACAGTAATCTGAAAAAAGAGATCGAGGAAGATTTCAGTAAATGGAAAAATATTCCTTGCTCATGGATAGGAAGAACCAACATTGTGAAAATGGCCGTAATCCCAAAACTGCTGTACAGATTCAATGCAATTCTCATTCAACTACCATTAGCATACCTGACAGATCTTGAGAAAACCTGCCTTAAATTCATCTGGAACCAGAAGAGACCCAGAATAGCAAAAGCAATCCTGGGCAAAATGACAAGTCAGGTGGAATCACAATCTCTGACCGAAATTATACTACAAAGCTACTGTCATGAAATCAACCTGGTACTGGCTGAAAAACAGACTTCAGGATCAACGGAACACACTGGAAGAAACAGCCACAACCAAAAACACACTCAGCCACATCATCTTTGATCAAGAGGCCAAACAAACTCACTAGAAGAATGATAGCCTCCTTAATAACTGGTGATGGAAAAATTGGATTGCCACCTGCCAAAGACTGAAAATAGACATGTCTATCATCATGCACCAAACTCAAGTCAAAATCGTACACAGATCTCAACATTAAACCAGAAATACTAAATCTATTGGAAGAGAAAGTAGGTAAAAACCATGAAAACATAGGAGTAGGCAGAGAGTTCATGAACCTAAACTAAATTGCACGTGAAACAGTTGAAAGAATCAAAACCGGGACTTCATCCTACTGAAAAGTTTCCACACATCTAAAGAAATCAGCAGCAGGGTAAAAAGAAAACCCACAAAGTGGGAAAAAAAATTAGCTGACTGTCCCTCAGACAAAGGGCTTCTGTCTAGAACATAGAAAGAATTAAAAAATATAAGCTCCCCAAATTTCAAAGACAGTCCACGATGGGCAGCTGAGACGAATACACACCTCTCAGATAAGGAAATACAAATGTCAAACAAATACATGAAAAAATGTTCAACATCATTAGCCATTGGAGAAATGCAAATTAAAACAACACTGTGATTCCTCCTTACCCCAATGAGAATAACTAGCATTCAGAAATGAACCAATAACAAATGCTGGCAATGCTGTGGAGAAATAGGAACCCTTCTCCACTGCTGGTGTGAATGCAGACTAGTGAACCCACTGTGGAAGTCAGTTTGGAGATTCCTCAGAATAGTAGGTGTAGAGGTGCCATTCAAAAGAGATATTCCCCTTGTGGGTATTTTCTCAGAATATCTAAAATCATCATATCACAGCGATATAAGTGCACCTATGTTCATAGCAACACAATTTGTAATTGCTAAATTGTGGAAACAACACAAATGTGCATTCACCTAGGATTGCATGAGAAAATTGTGGTACTTTTATAGAATGGAATATTATTCATCTACAAAGAAAGATCAACTCAAGGCTTTTATAGGTAAATGGTCACAACTAGAGACCATATTCATGAATGAAATAAATCAGACCTGCAAGTGCATGCACAGCATTGTTTCACTAGTGTAAAACCTGAGTTAATTTAAACTCAGAGGTATGATACACATTGTGAAATGATAGGAAAACACTCAATGGTAAAGGGCAAGTGGGATGTGC
>NW_004955640.1:35342-37254 GCF_000276665.1 Chinchilla lanigera
TCTGGGGTGCACTGGTCTACAGTGATGTCCTCCAAAGACTAGTGACAAGGGGGCACCCCTCTCTAACCTCAACGATACACCTGAAATCTCCAATACCCTGAAGCTCTACATGAATTGGAGCAGCGATACTATGGTAGCCAATGCCTGAAATCCTTGGGCTGCCTGCTGCTACCATTAACACTGAGTAGATGCCAATTTTGGTGCCATTCTTCTAGACTGATGTGCGTAGACAGGAAAGGCCATCCCAGCCCTGAGCAATGTTAGAGACCCTGGCTCTCTTGATCTAGATCCTGACATTGAGGTCAGTGTACACAGAAGTATAATAGGAAGACCCAGGTATAGACCAGTGCTTCTCAGGTTTGAGCATTGGTTTCCTCTTTAGGGGACTTCAGGCACTAAAGAAAGAAATCTTTCTCGCCTAAATCATACAGACATCTTCTCCTCCAGATCCTACAAGCTTGTAGGAGGACACACAGTGGGAATGAATTGGCTGAAGAATATCTGGTACAGACATGCACGTGGGATGGGTCCATGTGTGTGGAGAATGACATGTGGGACATGCTGTCATAGAGCAGTAAGCAGGAGCGGGGTGCTCAGTCTTTCATGACCCAACAGTTTTGGCCCCTCAACCAAGCCCTTGTGAGGAGTATGAACACAGAAAGCCATAGACAACTTATACTGAATTGTGGGGTGTTGGAGTAAGTTGCTGAGAGACTGACCAACCCTCAGAGCCAGGCTGTGAGAGGTAAGGTCTCTCAGGGCAATGAAAGGAAAGGATAAGTGTTAATTGCAATTTCCTGCAGGTCACAAATAGCAGGCGAATGTCCAGTAGCGCTTGTGTTGGTTACTTTTCTCTTTTGTCTGAGACAGAAAACCTGATGCCCAGAATGAAGGAAGGAAGGAAGAATTTAGCTCCCAGTTTGTGGAGCTGTCAGTCCATACTCAGCTGCCATGGGGCAGAGTGCCACATGGCAGAGGGCAAGAGTTCCTGGCAGTGGAAAACAGCAAAAGAAGTCAGAGCAAAAGAGAGGAGCAAGAGCAAGCCTCTTCCCCTCCCTTATATTGTAAGTAGGCTCCTCATGCCACAGTGGGTGCAGCACTTACCTCTGCAATCGTATTAGGGTTCAAGTGGCTCCATTTGGTGTTTTTAACTCCATGATAAGGGAAGTCACTTACGCCATAGTTGACCCCTACTTTTCAGCTCTGTACCTTGGTTAGTAATCAACCCATTTGAAGGATAGCTGTGTTATGAAATGGGAACACAACAAACAGGACAAATTAGGATGTGGGCTAAAAGTTAAACTGCCATGGCCATCTGAAATTTCAGTCTGACTTGCTGGGAGAAGTAAACTTTGTGAGAATTGTGACATTGTTGTAATATTCCTGTAAATGAGGTAATGGTTAGTACGGAAAACTACAATGTACTTCAACAGAAGGTGAGACCCAGGTCAGGTTGGATGTCTTCTCTGCCTCCTAGTTTTAGACTGTGTGTCAGCTGGCTCAGATACAGCCTTGTTCATTCAGGCCTTTGCAGTTTTCTCGTGAGTGCCTTTCTCCATGAACTCACTTGTGGTATCATTTCCAGTTTGGGAGCATAAATCAACCACAAACTCCAGAATTCCGCCCCGTGACTGCTTGAGGCTTTGTGGGGACATCTAGACTCAAACCATGACAGGATTTCTAGGGAACATCCTATGAGAGCTGTGTACTCAAAAACACACCAGAGAGCAGCTATGAAGTTACCTTAGATTTGAAGGGAGCTAGGGAGTCAGGCTACCTCGGTGTACCTAGGGGGACCAAGACAGATCAAAGTGAATAAAGGGGGCATGGCAGGACAGCTGTTGGCCATGCCCTTCTCTGGGTATCAGGAGAGAAACGGGAGAGGCAGGGGCTTCTCCTTTCTCTGACTTCT
>NW_004955640.1:38028-39744 GCF_000276665.1 Chinchilla lanigera
TTTTTTTTTTTTCTTGGTATCAGGAAACGAACACAGGACCTTTCTCTTCCCAGGCAGTTGCTTGCACCACTGACCTACGTCTCGGGCAAATGTGTATTCATTTGTGCCAGGCTATCTTAACCTTTTTATTGTCCATATTTATAACTTTTTGACATCTGTCTATTTCTGAACATTTCCAGCTCACTAATTTTTTATTGGTATATGTTTGCAATGGAAATAACTGCATTTGATTTGTGGATTTTCACGTGTGTGTGTCTCCTTGTGGGTGTGTAATGATTCACCTTCATTCTGTTTTTCTCCCCTGAGATTCGTTTGCTTCCCCTCTCCTCTCTATTATCTACTATGTCTCCTTTATCATCACACCACTAATGTTTTAACTGTGTTCTTTCTATTTTAAGTCAGTGTATTTTTATAAAACAATACTTTTGGGTATATTTTTATAATTACTACCCTCGAATGTTTCGTTTTGTATGCTGAATGTCCCTGCTGTTTTTGTACTTGCCTAACACTTCTCTGTGACCACAGTTCTAATATTTTAATATTTTTGGTTCTCCTTTGCTATCAGTTCTGCTCTCGCTACCACAACTTCTCTCATCTCTCCTTGTTTTCCTCATGCTTTCATTCCTCTGATCTGACTCAGCTTACGCCTGCAGGTCAGGTCTATCTCATGCTACCATCAGCATCCTCAACCAGTGGAACTATTTTCCAGTGGTTCAACCCTAGATTCTCAGTTATTCAGGTGAGTTCAGAGTGTGAAGCATATGCTTCCTCTGCAATGGTCCCTGAAGCACCATGGAAGTCATTCTGAAGTCCACAGCTTCAGCCACAGAAATTGTCCCTTGGCAGCAGTTCACCATGTCATGAGGGGCAAGATCATTGGTATCCCTACCAGGTAGCAGATGTCCCAGGAACACAAGGATGTCATGACATATTAAAATCAGAAACACCATTTGATAGTTGAAAAGTCCACTTTGTTGGAATAAAATTAAAAAAGAAAGGTTGCACATTTCATCTGAATATATTCATAAAGCAGATTCAGTAAAGCTCAGTAGCTGTTTATGACAGCTGGAGCCTAAGGAGAGGTTCAGAAGTCCATGTCGGCTACTCCTTCCCAACATCACTTGTGGTTATCTAGTCTGGATAATTTTGATTATCCACACTTTGAATTTGTAGAGGTTTGTGTAGAATCCTGGAACTCCAGGTTGGCCACAGGGGCATGCCCCAGGGTACAAGGTCCTGCAGAACCAAACTGCTGACCCGGTGGCCTACCACATCTGATTGTTGAGGGAACAGTACAACAAGTTAGGGCGGGTGGAGAGGGTGATGGAGAGAGACACACACAGGAAGCCAGAAGCACAAAGAGGCAAAGGCAGAGCAAGAGATCAGGGCAGAAACACAGAGTGCAGGAGCTGGAGGGCAGCAGTGAGAGCTGGAGACAGAAGCAAGGTAGACAGAGTCCGAAGCCCCCAGAGAAACATACAGTGCAGCAGACAGAGGTGATGGGGAAACAAAATGAGACCCTTCGTAGGTCCCATGACAAAAAAAAGGCAGAAACCCAAGGGCCACAATATAGGGATCTGCTGTGAAAACACTGAGCACTCAAACCATAACTTGTAGGCAGGCAGAGACAGTCCTGCCTCTCAAATACCAACTCTCCCTCCCATCTCTTGGAAACTTCCCTTGAGGTGCTCCACCCTCTCCTGCATCTCCTTTTCT
>NW_004955640.1:40677-43292 GCF_000276665.1 Chinchilla lanigera
CAGTAGCATGAAAACCGCATCATCTCTGTGAACCCAACCTCAGATGCAAGACCAAATCCAATCCCAGCCTCAGCCGCACTCATGCTCAACCTCAGTGCCATCCGCATTGCCATTCCCACCTCCACCCTGCCCAGACCCATCCCTGCTGCCAGCCTCATCCCCACTTGGACAGTGGCCATATCCCATTCCAATCACCACTGCGAAATAGCCCACAAAGATGATAATAGGGTTGGGGCAAGAGAAACATTGTCTAATGTGTTAATTGAGGGTGCCACTAATGTTGTGCTTTAGTATAATATTTGTAATTTCAAAATTAATGCAAGAAGTCCATTGCACAAAATATCAGAAATGGAAGGGAAGACAGCATTTGTGGTCACCTCGCCCTTGCACCCCACACCCAGGATCCTGTTTATTTCAAATGTGGATATATTGTTCATCACAGATGATTACATTGTATTAGTTTGTTTAACATAAGACATTGAGATATTTCTCCCGATGTGTGAGGTTTTGCCTCATCTCTCCTTATAGCCTGCCCTGCAGCCATGTCCACACCTTGGTCCTCATCCACCTGTCTCTGATCTCATCTATTCTTCACCTTGCCCCAGGCCTCTTACACCCAGGGAGAAGAGGTCCCTTGTGTACACCACCTGGCTCCTAGATCCTGAACCAAGATCTAAGCACCCTCTCTCAAGCCACCTTCTTCTCTGAACATTCATGCTCTTGTCAACCGCAGGATCCTGTGTGGTTTGTCTTCCCACATGGGGGATCCTTCAAACCTAGAGATGTGAATCCTCCTCCGGCCAGGGGAAGTGGATCTCCCAGCCAGGACTATGCTTTGAATATAAATCCAGCCCTACTCCAGGCCTAGTGTTTTAAATTCTCATCCGGGGCCAAGTTCAGCCTCTGGGGCTGGGGCTCACTCCCTGTCCCAGCCCCTCTGCAGCACTGGAACACCACCCTAATCCAAGACTGGGCCCTCTGTGCTCAAACCCAGTCTGGGTCCTGCCCCACCCTGCAGTGCAAAGTCTGACCCTAAGCGCTGCCTACACTGCCCTGCCAAACAGAAGCCACGGCCCAACCATGCCAGTCCAGTGTACTGCCCTCCCCTGCAGTCACCCCTACTGCACTTGCTCACGGTTTCCAGCAGTGCACAGCTGACAGCACCCACTGCGGGTGCACCAGAACTCCAGCACAGTAGTGGTCATAATTTTCAAACAGTGCAGCCAACCAGGGCTGGGAGTGTGGATTGCAGGGAAAGGCATCAATGATGTGTTTGCTCACACTGTGGGCCCATCTGCGAGGTGACTACTTTTTCCTTTGGGAGGAATCTCTGCTTCTGCGGGTAGGATGAGCACAGAGAGGATCCACTGTGTGGGTTGATGTGATCCAGCAGTGGATCCAGTAGGGCTCTGGTGCGTCAGGGTTAGGAAGGCCCAGGTTACACCAAGAGTGCCTCGGAGGGGAAATGTCTGAGGCTTTGCCTCTGGTGCTCAAGCAGGACAGTTCCAAGGACAGACCCCTCCTCTGGGCCTGAAGATTCACACTTTGCTCCACCACCCCAGTAGCATAGACCCAGTGTCAACACGCACGCACCCTTCCCCAGGAGGAGGCTCTCTTCAAGGCAGAGGACAGAGGCAACTGTGCCTGGGATTCTGTCTGCTGGACTCACAGAGTGGATGCTGGGGCACAGAGAACAGTCCCTCAGGGAACACTTCTTACCCTGCACCCAGCCCTCTGCAGGGTCTCCTTCCCCAGGGGCTCAGGAACAGTGACCCCTACAGGGAAGGAAGCAGCTGCCACACTTCTCTGCCAGCTGGGGCAGGAGGCTCCTGCACAGTGCTGTAGCAAATGTGAATTACACGTAACATCTGAACACTTGCCTATGGGCCAGAGTCCAGGGAGGACCTGCCTCTATAATGTAGTATCTAATCTGCTTCCACATAATCATTGGAGTGGTGAAACTAAGGCACAGAGACATTAGGGACATTTCCCAGGTAAGAAGTAGCAGAGCAGGGCTGTGGATCCAGTGGCCTCCTCACCACTCCATAAGCTGTGTTTCCACTCTGGTGCCATGCAGACCCCCAGGGATCCTATGTGTGGTGCAGGATGACCCATTTTGGGTGCACACAGGCTAGCACACAAACTGAACTAAGATACCTGCTGCTACAGAGCCAGAGGGCTTCTGCTGTGGCCCCCATGTCAGTACCTGGGGATGAGGAGACCTGGTGAGTCTGGGGCCTCCCGCACCATTCCAGGAGCAGATAGAAAGGAGTCTGCCCAGCCAGGAGTCTGAGAGCTTACCTCAGGAGCAGTAACACAGGGAATAATTTCTCACCCTCTGCCTTGATTTATATCCATGCTCTCCTGGGGATGGACCGAGGACACTCCCAGGCTCACACAGCTACAGATCCTCCCACTGCCTGCTACTGCCTGGTGGCTGGTGAGCTTTTCTACTAAACCCTGCCCCTTGTAATGCAGGGTGTTTTACACCACGAGCCAGCTGCTGTCCCTCTCCCCAGTAGGGACCACCAAAAGGCCCATTCTTCGTAGAGATCCTGGGAGAAGACAGTGTGAGCTCTGCCTGTGAGGAGAGAGTAGGCAGGGAGACTGAGGAA
>NW_004955640.1:60367-63450 GCF_000276665.1 Chinchilla lanigera
TTCATTTGTGCCAGGAGATCTTACACCTTTTATTGTCCATATTTATAACTTTTTGACATCTGTCTCTTTCCCAACAACGTTTCCAGCTCACTAATTGTTTATTGGTATGTGTTTGCAATGGAAATAATTGCATTTGATTTGTGAGTTTGCACGTGTGTGTGTCTGTTTGTGGGTGTATAAAGATTCACATTCATTCTGTTTATCTCCTCTAAGCCTCATTTGCTTCCCCCTCTCCTCTCTATTGTCCACTATCTCTCCTTTATCATCACACCACTAATGTTTTAACTGTGTTCTTTCTATTTTAAGTCAGTGTATTTTTATATAATAACACTTTTGGATATATTTTTATAATTACTACCCTCGAATGGTTTACTTTGGATACTGAATGTCCCTGCTGTGTTTGTACTTGCCTAACATGTCTCTGTGAGGTCAGTTCTAATATATTAATGTTTTTGGTTCTCCTTTGCCATCAGTTCTCCTCCTGCTAGCACAACTTCTCCCATTTCTCCTTGTTTTCCTCATGCTTTCATTCCTCACATCTGACTCAGCTTATGCCTGCAGATCATGTCTATCCCGTGCTATCATCAGCCTCCTCAACCAGTAGAACTATTTTCCAGTGGTTCAACCCTACACTCTCAGTTATTCAGGTGAGTTCAGAATGTGAAGCCTATGCTTCCTCTGCAATGGTCCCAGAAGCACCATGGAAGTCATTCTGATGTCCACAGTTTTAGCCACAGAAATTGTCCCTGGGAAGCTGATCACCATGTCATGAGGGGCCAGATCATTGGTATCCCTACCATGTATCAGATATCACAGGAAGACCAGGATGTCATGACATCTTAAAATCAGTAACACCATTCGATAGTTGAAAACTCCACTTTCAGTTTGAATAAAATTAAACAAGAAACTTTGCACATTTTATCACAATATATTCATAAAGCAGATTCAGTAAAGCTCAGTAGCTGTTTATGACAGATGGAGCCTAAGGAGAGGTTCAGAAGTCCATGTCGGCTACTCCTTCCCAACATCACTTGTGGTTATCTAGTCTGGATAATTTCGATTATCCACACTTTGAATTTGTAGAGGTTTGTGTAGAATCCTGGAACTCCAGGTTGGCCACAGGGGCATGCCCCAGGATACAAGGTCCTGCAGAACCAAACTGCGGACCCGGTGGCCTCCCACGTCTGATTGTTGAGGGAACAGTACAACAAGTTAGGGCGGCTGGAGAGGGGGATGGAGGGAGACACACACAGGAAGCCAGAAGCACAAAGAGGCAAAGGCAGAGCAAGAGAGCAGGGCAGAAACACAGAGTGCAGGAGCTGGAGAGCAGCAGTGAGAGCTGGAGACAGGAGCAAGGTAGACAGAGTCAGCAGCCCCCAGAGACACATGCAGTGCAGCAGACAGAGGTGATGGGGAAACAAACTGAGACCCTTCGTAGGTCCCATGACAGAAAAAACGCAGAGAGCCAAGGGCCAAAATATATGGATCTCCCGTGAAAACACCGAGCACTCAAACCATAACTGGTAGGCAGGCAGACACAGTCCTGCCTCTCAAATACCAACTCTCCGTCCTATCACTTGGAAACGTCCCTTGAGGTGGTCCACCCCCACCTGCATCTCCTTTTGTGGCCTCTGGGGATGAATTGAAGGGTGACACTGGGTGTGGACTAGAGGTCTGGGGAGCTGTAGGAGTTCAGGATGGAGGTGTGCTCCGCTGTGGGCCTGGGGATCCTGAATGCAGTCAACCTCTTTGTTCTTACACCTGTGTTCCTTCTCCCTGGACCCTCCCAGTGTCCATCCAGAATGTCTCCCCATTCCCACTCTCAGCATCATGACTCTGTCTCTCTCTGCCAACTGCTTGATTCTCTTTGGTTCTCCTTGCATGCTCTGTGGCTGCTTTACCCGGTGTCTCCATGTTTCCTCTCACCCTTCCAGTTTCTTCTGTTTCTCATTTCACCTGTGTCTCCCCGTGGCCATCTAGGTCTGCTTTATTCGTGCATGACCTTGTGCCCTTTGTGGGTTTTATACCCAAACTGCATGCTAAACCCCTGCCTCCCTGTCCCAGTCTCTTACTCGGCAAGAGTCCTTGCGGCCCTCCCCACCAGCACAGAACATCCTGTCGTGGTAGCTTGAGTTAAGCTTGAATCTGCAATGCTGCTCTGAAACTACCAGACTAACTGCACACTGCAGATAAAAAGGGTAGTAGCCAGCAAGAAAGAACCAAGGATCAGAAACACTACTGACCAGAGACACCACAGGTACCAGTGAGTCCAGAGATAGGAACAGCAAAACTCACCATCCAATAGCTGACCCCACCCAGAGATCCGGCACCTGGTTCCAGCTGTCGGACATCGGGATGCGATATGGAGGGTCCGGATGGTGTCTGATACCGCACCTGGTTTCTTCAACTTGATGAGCATGAGGTCACTACCAATCTTAGGTCTGATGTATTGTGAGTACTGAACAGAGAAACTGGCTTCTATAATCTGGCTGCCTGGTTCAAACCAATCATAAAGTCTGTGGAGGCCCAGCACAATGGTGTAGTATCTGAGGATGAGGGGATCTTCAGTAGCATGAAAACTGCATCATCTCTGCAAACCCAACCTCAGATGCAAGAACAATTCAATCCTAGCCTCAACCGCACTCATCCTCACCCTCAGCGCCATCGCCAGTGCCATTCCCACCTCCACCATTCCCAGAGCCATCCCTGCTGCCAGCCTCATCCCCACTTAGACACTGGCCATATCCCATTCCAATCACCACTGTGAAATAGCCAAGAAACCTGATAATAGGGTTGGGGCAAGAGAAACATTGTCTAATGTGCTAATTGAGGGTGCCACTAATGTTGTGCTTTAGTATAATATTTGTAAGTTCAAAATTAATGCAAGTCCATTGCACAAAATATCAGAAATCGAAGGGAAGACAGCATTCGAGATCACCTTGCCCTTGCCACCCACACCCAGGATCCTCTGTATTTCAAATGTGGATATATTGTTCATCACAGATGTTTGCATTGTATTAGTTTGTTTAAAATAAGACATTGAGATATTTCTCCCGATGTGTGAGGTTTTGCCTCATCTCTCC
>NW_004955640.1:64977-66099 GCF_000276665.1 Chinchilla lanigera
CCCCACCTCTCCATAAGCTGTGTTTCCACTCTGGTGCCATGCAGACCCCCAGGGATCCTATGTGTGGTGCAGGATGACCCATTTTGGGTGCACACAGGCTAGCACACACCCTGAACTGAGATACCTGCTGCTGTGTGGATGATGCAACCCAGGAAACAGAGCCAGAGGGCTTCTGCTGTGGCCCCCATGGCAGCACCTGCTGTGGAAGAGACCTGGTGACTCTGGGGCCTCCTGCACCATTCCAGGAGCAGTTAGAAAAGACCCTGTCCAGCCTGGATTCTGAGAGCCTACCTCAGGAGCAGTAACACAGGGAATAATTTCTCACCCTCTGCCTTGATTTATATCCATTCTCTGCTGGGGATGGACCGAGGAGACTCCTAGCCTCACACAGCTACAGGTCCTTCCCACTGCCTGCTAATAACTGGTGGCTGGTGAGCTTTTCTGCTAAACCCTGCCCCCTGTAATGCAGGGTGTTTTATACCACGAGCCAGCTGCTGTCCCTCTCCCCAGTAGGGACCACCAAAAGGCCCATTCTTCGTAGAGACCCTGGGAGAAGACAGTGTGAGCTCTGCCTGTGAGGAGAGAGGAGGCAGGGAGACTGAGGAATGAGGGGAGCAAGGGAAGGAGACAGAGACACCGAGGCTGAGGCTAAATCACAGAGCAGGGAAGATGGGGCCAAGACTAAGATGTGTCAGTTCTTGAAGCTGAAGGTGACTGAGCTGGAAATCAAGATGCTCTCAGCACAGATTCAGGTGCAGCCCTGTGCCAGGCATCACACTCGCAGGACACACGCGGTGAGTCAGCTTCACAGACATCTCCAGGGCCAGGTCTTGATAGTATCCGCATTCCACCGAAGGTGCAGAGACAGACGCGCTGAGTAACAAGAGGAGAGGGCAGTAGAGTCTGTGCTTTTCAAACCTCCCTGGGAGTGGACACGGTGACACTGTCTGTAAACCCAGTACTCTGGAGGAAGGTGGATCACAAAGCCCTCGCTGTACATTGAGTCAAAGCGATGCTGTAAGTCAGACAGGGAGTCACACACCCAGCAGGACAGAGACAAGAAAGAGGCAGGAACTCAAAGGGAGGGAAGCACAGAGCAAGCCTTGTGTTGTGAGAACACAG
>NW_004955640.1:68057-68902 GCF_000276665.1 Chinchilla lanigera
GGGCTGGGGTTCTGCTGATCCTGATCTCAATCATGGCTTCTTCATATGGGTTGAAGTGTTGTGACCTGAGGGACACATTGATTTGCAGGGGATGACTGCCTTCTTTTGGGATGGTCGCGGTCAGAGGAGGCTGTCAACCAAGGAGACCTTAGCTTTAGGGCCCTGGATATTTTCTCAGCATGGCTGACATTCTGGAAATTGTCTTATGCTGGTATCCTAAGCCTTCAGAGGATATGGGCTAAGCTAAGAAACCTTGTTGTGTCAACTTTTTACAGCAGTGCCCTGACTGGGGGACGTGCCTCTATGCACAGGTGAGAAGGACATGACTCAGAGTCTCACAAAGCAAGACTGAGCTTTGAATGCCTCTTTGCTCTCCATTGCCCTTTTGCAGGCCTGAGTGAGGAGTCATCCATTCTGGTAAAAGCAAATTTGATGTCCTCGATAGTCCCTAATGAAAACATGGATCATGCTTTTGATGAGTCACAGATTAAGGGCTGAGGGTTTTATGTGTCCGTGGTCACTGGGGTCTCCATGTGTCTCTCTTTCTGCTTCCCAAATATCTTCACAAATCCACTGTAGTACCTGGTTCTCTCTTTCAATCTCTCTCTCTCTCTCTGAGTAAGTTCCTCTGGCCCATCTTGCATTTCACTAATATTCTCTTCAGCTTTGTCCATGTATCTTTTCACTTTTTGAGAGTTGAAACCACTTTTCTACAGTGATAGATTTAAGTTTAAACGTCAGTTTTTCTCTTTTATTTAGATTTTCTGTCCATTACTGAAAGCATCTTGAGAATTCTAGATCAAATTTGCTCACACTCCTCTAATATTCTCTCTTTGTTTTCTTCT
>NW_004955640.1:70321-71308 GCF_000276665.1 Chinchilla lanigera
CCTCTTCTTGTTTCCATTTTGCTTTCAGGTCATGAGATGAGCAGTTTGTTCCAACCTGTGCTTCCTGTCACTGCCATCCACAGTCTCAACACAGGCCCAAAGCAACAGTTTGGCTGATCTTGGACTGGAACCTCCAAAATGTTGAAGAAGATAAACCTTTGTACTTTAGAAGCTAACATGATCACCCTTATGGTGAAATGAGGAAGCTAACACACAGGTGAAATGTGGGTGATGGTTAGACAAGACTATTCTGCTTTTTTACTTCTTGTGGAGTCGGTTATACTCCGTTATATTTTTTCAAACACATTGTACACTGCTTCTCAGTTTTACAATGTGTTCGTATAACGCAAAATAGCTTGGAGTTTTGCCAAGAGTTCAAGCGTAGCCTGAGTACCATAGTTAGATCCCATCTGCAAAGCAAAAACACACAATAACAGAAAAAATAAGAAAGGAATCTCTGGAAATGCTGCAAATGTCCTTAGGCAGGCATCGTTATTTCTAGCTTTTTCTAACCTTATCAGGACAAGCAGAATGAAGAAAGTCTTCAGAAGAGGTACAGTGAGAGGCTTGGTGGCATTGGTTTTCTCACCTTCTTCAACACAATCTTGGGTTTAGTAGGTGAGAAGGTAGCACCAGTGTTTATAGGGGACCATTGTGTATGAGCCACTCAGGGCCGTGGCATAGCCATCATGCTTCCCTCTTGGGCCCTATTTTGTGCCATGATTTTGTGAGCACACCTTATCTTCCACAGGAGAGGCGGTTTCCTGGCCACTACTTCAGAGGTGGCAGCAGCATCTGGGGAGGTGGGAGTGGGAGAGTGGCACTGTGGGTGACAACCAACTGGCACCTCATGTCAGGCTGGCCCAGAGAGCAGCTATGAAGTAACATTAGAACTGACAGCAGGACACGGAGGCAGGCTGTCTTGGTGCACCCAGGGGGCCCAAGGAGGAGCACAAGGAAACAAGAGGGTGTGGCAGGACAGCTGTC
>NW_004955640.1:92437-94209 GCF_000276665.1 Chinchilla lanigera
CTTTTTCACATCAGTCTCTATCCCAACAACGTTTCCAGCTCATTATTTTTTTATCAGTATATATTTGCAATGGAAATAATTGCATTTGATTTGTGGGGTTTGCATGTATGTGTGTCTGTTTGTGGGTGTATAATGTTTCACCTTCATTCTATTTCTCTCCCCTGAGCCTGTTTTTCTTCCCCATCTCCGCTCTAATGTCCACTATCTCTCCTTTATCATCACACCACTACTGTTTTAACTGTGTTGTTTCTCTTTTAAGTCAGTGTAATTTTAAAAAATAACACTTTTGGATGTATTTTTTATGTTTACTACCCTCGAATGGTTTGTTTTGTATACTGAATGTCCCTGTTGTGTTTGTACTTCCCCAACACATCTCTGTGAGGTTAGTTCTCGTATTTTAATGTTTTTGGTTCTACTTTGCCATCAGTTCTGCTCCCGCTACCACAACTTCTCCCATCTCTCCTTGTTGTCCTCCTTCTTTCATTCCTCGGATCTGACACAGCTTATACCTACAGGTCACGTCTATCCCATGCTACCATCAGCATCCTCAACCAGTAGAACTATTTTCCAGTGGCTCAACCCTAGATTCTCAGTTATTCAGGTGAGTTCAGAGTGTGAAGCCTATGCTTCCTCTGCAATGGTCCCTGAAGCACCATGGAAGTCATACTGAAGTCCACAGCTTCAGCCACAGAAATTGTCCCTTGGCAGCTGTTCAACATGTAATGAGGGACAAGTACATTGGTATCCCTACCAGGTAGCAGATGTCCCAGGAACGCAGGATATCATGACATCTTAAAATCAGTAACACCATTTGATAGTTGAAAACTCCACTTTCAGTTTGAATAAAATAAAACAAGAAAGGCTGCACATTTCACCTCAATATATTCATAAAGCTGATTCAGTAAAGCTCAGTAGCTGTTTATGATAGATGGAGCCTAAGGAGAGGTTCGGAAGGAGGTGTGGACTACTCGTTCCCAAAATCACTTGTGGTTATCTAGTCTGGATAATTTCGTTTATCCACCCTTTGAATTTGCAGAGGTTTGTGTAGAATCCTGGAACTCCAGGTGGGCCACAGGGAGGTTGTCCCCAGGACATAAGGCCCTACAAAACCCCATGGCAGACCAGGGGGCCTTCCGAGTCTGACTGTTGAGGGAAGAGAAGAGCAAGTCACGGTGGGTGGAGACAGGATGGAGGGAGACACACAGGAAGCCAGAAGCAGAAAGAGGCAAAGGCAGAGCAAGAGAGCAGGGCAGAAACATGGAGTGCAGGAGCTGGAGGGCAGCAGTGAGAGCTGGAGACAGGAGCAGGGTAGACAGAGTCAGCAGCCCCCAGAGACGCATGCAGTGCAGCAGACAGAGGTGATGGGGAAATAAAAGGAGACCCTTCGTACGTCCCATGACAGAAAAAACGCAGAGAGCCAAGGGCCAAAATATAGGGATCTGCCGTGAAAACACCGAGCACTCAAACCATAACTTGTAGGCAGGCAGAGACAGTCCTGCCTCTCAAAAAACAACTCTCCGTCCTATCTCTTGGAAACGTCCCCTAAGGTGGTCCACCCCCACCTTCATCTCCTTTTCTGGCCTCTAGGGATGAGTTGAAGGGTGAAGCTGGGTGTGGACTAGGAGAATGGGGAGCTGTAGGAGTTGAGGATGGAGCTGTGCTGGGCAGTGGGGCTGCGGGTCCTGAATGCAGTCAACCTCTCTGTTCTTACACCTGTGTTCCTTCTCCCTGTATCCTCCCGGTGTCCCTGCCGGATGTCTCCACATCCCCCC
>NW_004955640.1:95077-96491 GCF_000276665.1 Chinchilla lanigera
AAACATGATTATAGGGTTAGGGCAAGAGAAACATTGTCTAATGAGTTAATTGAGCGAGCCACTAATGTTGTGCTTCAGTATAATATTTTTGAATTCAAAATTAATGCAAGAAGTCCATTGCACAAAATATCAGAACTTGAATAGAAGACAGCATTTGAGGCCACCTCGCCCTTGCCCCCCAAACCACAGGATCCTGTTTGTTGCAAATGTGAATATTTTATTCAACACGGATGTTTGCATTGTATTAGTTTGTTTAAAATAAGACTTTGAGATGTTTCTCCCAATGTGTGAGGTTTTGCTTCATGTCTCCCTATACCATGCCCTGCAGCATGCCTGTACCTTGGTCCTCATCCACCTGGCTCTGTCCTCATCTGTCCCTCGCCTTGCCCCAGGCCTCTTACACCCGAAGAGACGAGGTCCCTTGTGCACACGACATGGCTCAAAGATCCTGAACCAAGATCCAAGCCACCTCTCTCAAGCCACCTTCTTCTTCGAACTTTCATGCTCATGTCAACCAAAGCGTCCTGTGTGGTTTTTCTTCCCACATGGGGGATCCTTCAAACCTAGAGATGTGAATCCTCCTCCGGCCAGGGGAAGTGTGTCTCCCAGCCAGGATTACCCTTTGACTATAAATCTAGCCTTACTCCAGGCCTAGTGTTTTAAATTCTCATCCGGGGCCAAGTCCAGCTTCTCAGGCTGGGGCTCACTCCCTGTCCCAGCCCCTCTGCAGCATTGGAACACCACCCTATGCCAAGACCGGGCCCCCTGTGCTCAAACCCAGGCTCGGCCCTGCTCCTCAATGCAGTGCAATGCCGGACCCTAAGGGCTGCCTACAGTGCCCTGCCAGAGAGAAGCCATGGCTCACCCATGCCAGTCCAGTGTACTGCCCTCCCCTGCAGTCACCCCTACTGCATTCGCTCACGGTTTCCAGCGGTGTACAGCTGACAGCACCCACTATGGGTGCACCAGAACTCCAGAACAGTAGTGGTCATAGCTGTCAAACACTGCGGCCATCCAAGCCTGGAAGTGTGGAATGCACGGACAGCCATCAATGATCTGTTTGTTGAAGAGGGGGAGCCCCTCTGGAAAATGATTGCTGGTTCCTTTGGAAGGAATCTCTGCTTCTGAGGGCAGGAGGAGCACAGAGAGGATCCACTCTGTGGGTTGGTGTGATCCAGCAGTGGATCCAGTAGGGCTCAGGTTGGTCAGGGTTAGGAAGGCCCAGGTTACACTGAGAGTGCCACGGAGGGGCAATGTCTGAGGCTTTGCCTCTGGTGCTCAAGCAGGACAGTTCCAAGGACAGACCCCTCCTCTGGGCCTGAAGATTCACACTTTGCTCCACCACCCCAGTAGCATAGACCCAGTGTCAACACACACGCACCCTTCCCCAGGAGGAGGCTCTGTGCAAGGCAGA
>NW_004955640.1:97834-98717 GCF_000276665.1 Chinchilla lanigera
TGGAGGAAGGAGGATCTCAAAGCCCTCGCTGTACATTGAGTCAAAGCGATGCTGTAAGTCAGAGAGGGAGTCACACACCCAGCAGGACAGAGGCAAGAAAGAGGAATGAACTCAAAGGGCGGGAAGCACAGAGCAAGCCTTGTGTTGTGAGAACGCAGGGTTGTTCACCTGGCTTCAGCTCCTGGGGTTCACAGTTCTGCTGTCCTTTGTGGAGCTGTGTTCTGAGGGCTGTTGACTCTCAGAGCGTTCCTTGGTCTTATAAGGATTGGCATGGGGGCTGGCCTGGCCTGGGGCTGGTGGAACATTAGAGGCTGAGGGCTGAAAGATTAGAGTCCTGAGCACAGCACCCCTGCCTGTCCTGCTTCTAATCAGATCACGGCACAGGGAGCAGAGCTCCGGGCAGGGAGGTAGGAGAGGAGTGTGGATTTTGGCTATGAAAGAAGTGACTGCTTCTGTCTGATCACTCACCCTCTCTGTCTCTCATTTCTGATTCCTCCTCTGAACTGCTCCTGCCACCCTTAGCATCTTATGTCATGGATTTTCCTGTTTGGATTCCTTCCTTTTGAAGATGTGCTTCATAAATCTATATTAAATGAGGCAAAGGTACATGAAATCAAGACTATCTGTGTCTCTGTGTGTTTGGCCCTGGGGTTTGAATGCAACATCTTCTCTCTGAACTCCATCCTTAAGCATTTTTTACACTTTCATTTTGAGGCACAGTCACATTACTTCCTCATGTTGCCCATGCTGTGCTCAACCTTGAGAGACTCCTGCTTCATTTTCCCAGAGAGCTGGGCTTACAGGCATGCAGGGCCACAGGCAGTGTATTTTTCTCTCCTAGGCACCTACCAGGCCTGGTGTGGCACACATATCCCCAATTTCT
>NW_004955641.1:0-2001 GCF_000276665.1 Chinchilla lanigera
ACTTACCAGAATCTGTGGGATGCAATGAAAGCAGTCCTCAGGGGAAATTTATAGTGGTGAACTCACACATAAGGAAAACAGAAAGAGAACAAATAAAGAACTTAATGCTGCACCTCAAACTTTTAGAAAAAGAAGAACAAGTGAAGCCCAAAGCCCAAGGAAGGGAGGAGATTATAAAGATTAGTGCAGAAATTAATGCAATTGAGACAAAGAAAACCCTCCCAAAAATAAATGATTCAAAGAGTTGGTTCTTTGAAAGAATAAATAAAATTGATAAACCACTAGCCAACCTTATCAGAAAAAGAAAGGAAAGAACTCAAATTCATGCAATAAGGAATGAAAAAGATGAAATTACTACAGATTCCACAGAAATTCAGAAGATCATTAATACCTACTTTGAAAATGTTTACCCCCATAGGATAGAAAACTGAGAGGAAATGGAGATTCCTAGATACATATGAATTACCAAGGTTGAGTCAAGAAGATATAAAATTCCTGAACAACCCAATATCAATTAATGAGATTGAAAATGTGATCAAAAACTTACCAACAAAGAAAAGCCCAGGCTCTGATGGATTCACAAGAGAATTTTACAAGAAATTCAGAAAAGATTTAATACCAATACTCCTCAAACTCTTCAATGAAATTGAAAAGGAAGCAATTCTCCCTAACTCATTTCTGGAGGCAAGTATTATACTGATGCCAAAACCAAAGAAAGACCCAACCAACAAAGAGAACTGCAGATCAATCTCCCTAATGAATATAGATGCAAAGACATTCAATAAAATACTAGCAAATAGAACTCAGGAAATCATTAAGAAAATAATGCACATTGACCAAGTGAGATTCATCCCAGGAATGCAAGGATGGTTCAATATTCACAAATCAATTAATGTTATACACCATATCAATAGAGCCAAAGACATCTCAATAAATGCAGAAAAAGCTTTCAACAAAGTCCAACATGCATTCATGATAAAAACTCTACAGAAAATAGGAATAGATGGTCTGTACCTCAACCTGATCAAAGCCATCTATGACAAACCAACAGCCAACATCATACTAAATGGACAAAAACTGAAAGCTTTTACTTTAATATTGGGAACAAGACAAGGATGTGCACTGTCACCACTCCTGTTCAACATAGCTCTGGAACAATTAGCCAGAGCAATTAGGCAAGAGAGAGAAATAAAGGAATAAGGACAGGAAAGGAAGAAGTAAAACTATCACTATTTGCAGATGACATGATGCATGAGAGTTCATGAACAAAAACCAAATTGCCAGTGAAACACTTCAAAGAATCAACAACTGGGATCTCATCCTACTGAAAAATTTCTGCACATCTAAGGAAATCATCAGCAGAGTAAAAAGAAAACCCACAAACTTGGAAAAAATTTTAGCTGACTGTCCCTTGGACAAAAGACTTCTATCTAGAACTTTTAAAGAATTAAAAAAACATCAGCCCCCTCAGACTCAAAGAGTAAATCAAAAAATGGGCAGCTGAGATGAATACACACTTCTCAGATAAAAAAACAAATGCAAATAAATACATGAGAAAATGTTCAACATCATTAGTCATTCGAGAAATGCAAATTAAAACAATATTTAGATTTCACCTCACCCCAGTAAGAATGGCTAGCATTAAGAAATCAACCAATAACAAATGCTGGTGAGGCTATGGAGAAATAGGAACTCTTCTCCACTGCTGGTGGGAATGCAGACTGGTGAAACCACTGTGGCAGTCAGTTTGGAGACTCCTCAGCAAAGTAGGTGTAGAGGTCCCATTTAACCCAGCTATTTCCCTTCTGGGTATTTTCCCAGAATATCTGAAAATGTCATACCACAGCAATATATGGGCACCTATATTCATAGCAGCACAATTTGTAATTTCTAAACTGTGGAAGCAACACAAATGTCCATCCACTGAGGAATGGATAAAAAAATTGTGGTCCTTTTATATAATGGAATATTACTCAGCTATAAAGAAAGATAAACTCGAGG
>NW_004955641.1:2427-4855 GCF_000276665.1 Chinchilla lanigera
TTGTTAATTTCCTACAACTTTGTCTGTAACTCTGTTTTGTTTGTATTGTTCTGATGCTGTTTTCTAAATGAATGTCTGTTTGTTAATATGTTTTCCTTCTTTTATTTCTTGAAATAAAAAAAGAAGATTTTACACCATAACCAAGTGGGATTCATTCCAGGAATGCAGGGATGGTTCAATATACACAAATTAATTAATGTAATACACCATATCAACACAGCCAATGTCAAAAATCACATGATCATCTTAACTGATGCAGAAAAAGCTTTTGATAAAATCCAACACACATTCATCATAAAAACCCTACAGAAATAGGAATAGATGGTCTTTACCTCAAGATGATAAAAGCCTCTATGACAAAATCAACATCTAAGAACATTCTAAATGGTCAAAAATTGAAAGCTTTCACTTTAAAATTCAGAACAAAACAAGTGTCATATCACAGTGATATATGTCACCACTCCTATTCAATATAGTTCTGAAAATATTACCCAGAACAATTCTACAAGACAGAGAAATAAGTGGAATAAGTAAGTATAGGAAAGGAAGAAGTGTAATTATCATTATTCACAGATGACATGATCCTCTACACAGGAGACCCCAGACACTCCACCACAAGGCTTATAGATTTAATGACCAAATTCAGCAGCATAGCTGGATAAAATGTCAACACTCAAAAATCAATAGCAGATGTACACAAACAACAGATTGAGAGAGAAATTAGTGAAACCATACCATTCATTATAGCATCTAAAAAATAAAACATTTAGAATAAATCTAACAAAAAAGCAAAAGGTCTATACAGTGAAAATTATTGTACTCTGAAAAGAAAGATCGAAGAGGATTTCAGGAAATGAAAAGACATTCCTTGCTCATGGATAGGAAGAACCAACATTGTAAAAATGGTCAGACACCCAAAATTGTTGCACAGATTCAATGAAATCCCAATTAAAGAATACCATCATTATACCTCACAGACCTAGAGAAAACATTTCTAAAATTCATCTAGAACCAGAACGGGCCTAGAATAACAAAAGCAATCCTGGGAAACAAAGGAAAGTCATGAGGCATCACAATTCCGGACATGAAACTATATTACAAAGCTACTGAGGTAAAATCAGCATGGGACTGGTACAAAAACAGACCTGAATATCAGTGGAACAGATCAGAAGATGCAAACATGGCTATAAAACACACCCAGCCACCTTGTCTTTGACAGAGGGGCCAAACATGTTCACTGGTGAAACATAGCCTCTTTAACAAATGGTGCTGGAAAACTGGTTTTCCACATGCCAAAGACTAAAATGAGACCCATGTTTATCACCATGCACTAAACTAAGTCAAAATGGATGAAGATCTAAATATCAAAACAGAAACACTAAATCTACTGGAAGATAAAATAGGTAAAAATCTGGAAGACATAGGGGTAAGCAGAGAGTTCATGAACAATACGTAACATAAGAACCATTGGTGAATTCCTACCATCCTGTTCAGTGAAACTCTGAGTTGTCTCTAATGTTCTTTCAAATTATTATTTTCTTATTCTCTTTCACGGTTTGATCAAACTTCCATTCTTACATCTGCTAATCTGAGCAACTTCTTTGAAGGTAACAGTATGTAATATTATAACCACTGTTAATTCCTATCACTTGGTTTGGAACTCTGTATCATTCTTAAAGTCTTTGCTTTGCTTGTTTGTATTTCGCTATTGTTCTATTTTTTACTATTCTCTTTAAAATAAAAAATAAAATATGTATATAAATTAAGATAAAATAAAAGGACCAGGTAAGTAGCTCTGTAGTAGAATTCTTGCCTACCATATAGGAAGCTCTGGCTTCAGTGCCCAGTATCTAAAAGTAGTATAATTGTAATGCTTTTCTATAGCAGTTAAAATGGAAATGAATGGCTCTGCAACAGGGGCCATAATTTTCTTTCCACAATGCACTCTGGTTGTTCGTCAAATATACACTATTCCCATAAGGCTTCATATGCTCAAGCATTATACTCAGGGAAGAAAGCTAAGATACTGGGGAGGTTCCTCTCAACTCCAGTTTGTACTTAGCACAGGAACTGTATGACTTTTTGCATACATATACTCAGTTCAGCCAGTGCTTGAGAACATCCTCAAAATACCACAGCATACACAACCAGGAGGGCCCCCGGAGCACGCGGAGCCATGGGCAGGGAGCGCTGGTCTTCCAGCTGGCTAGCTTCCTGCCTTGTAGGCCCCCGGAGGGAGGGCCCCCTGCACATGGGGAGCCATGCAGCGGCGAGCGTTGTTGCACGCTGGGCCTCAGGCCAGCCGCCACCGCTCAATTGAGATCTATCATGACACAGAGAAACAATGACACAATTGGCCCACCATGCACCGACTGCAGATGCCCACCCACAGACGTGTGTGAATCATTCAAACTTTGAACAACCCCTG
>NW_004955641.1:5768-8384 GCF_000276665.1 Chinchilla lanigera
AAAAAAAAAAACAATAAAAAAAAACATACACAACCAGGTCTCAGGAAGCCAGGGGTGAATCAAGTTGCTGCCTTGAATATAGGAGATGATCTGCAAAGGCTGAACAGGTAATGAAAGACTCGTGTCCACTAGAGACTCTGCATCACAGCCACTAGAGCAGTGCGGGAGTGGAAGAGACACAAGGCTCTGGAAGAATGGCACCACTCATAACTATAAGGACTTGAAGGGGTTGGTCACTGAGGGACATTGGGGTAGGGGTTGTGCTTGTGACGGAATGAAGGATTCAGCTCATCTGGATACACACTGGACCTCACAGTCTTATCCGAACATCTCCATGATTGCTGGTTCCTCAGTCTAATCCTCTGGGCTTCTTGGAAGTTTTGAAAGAGAAATAATCATGCGTCCAGTAGCAGGAAGGCCTGAGAGAGGGCCTCTTTTATTCTAAAACAAAAGCAATAAAAAAGCCATGACTTCAAGACAAATTCATTTGTATGTCCTCTGCAAGGGTCCCTCTTGAGGAAAACACCTTGCAATCAACACCTAAAGCCTACGGGGATAGACTGCGTTGCCCTCCCACCAGACAGCATGTACAGTGATTGCAAAGGACCAGGAACCAAAATCTCCCAGAACATTTCTATGTTGTGGGAAGATACACAGCAGCCAAGAACAATGGATACACTCAGGAGGAAGGCAAGCGGAAGTGAGGCATGGCTGTGCATCCTCCCACACGCTCCCTGCCACCATGCAGAATTCCTCGTGGTTGGCCATGGTGCTCAGAGCCATGGCTGATGGCTGCCTTCAACTGGGCATCAGTGAATGATGCTGAGTCCCTATTCCTCACCGGAGGTCCTTGGCTCTCTCTCTCAATTCACCAGTCTTGAGTAATCCCAGAGAAAAGTCCTTTGCAACAAGAAGATGGGATAGGAACCCTGGTGTGTGAGAGCCACTTTCTTCCACCCACTTACCCTCCTGCACATGTCCCAACCCACACACTGCTCATCTCACCAATCACACACCCAACAGTGGGGTTTACAGGGCTTTTGCTGGCTTTGGGGAGCCCGAGTAAACAAAGGCATCCACCAGGGACATGGGTAGGTAGCTTAAGGGGAGCTAAAAGAGTTTGACATCCCAGCCAGCTGAGTACAGCTTGTGAGGGTGACAAACCATCAGTGCATGCAGTCTGTCACTAGGGACAGGTCTGGATTGCACTACTGCTCCATTAATTTCAGTGATTTCTGATATGTACAGAAAGAGACATGATTCAGGTTCATTACCACCTGATGGCATTCCTGCTGTAGGACCAACTTAAGGACAAAATTTTCCCTAACAATTCATGCCCCCCACATCCAGAACCCATCAAAATCAAATCTACACAACTTGGGGAATTTGTGTAGGAAGGGCCACAACTCATTCTCAGTGACCTGTGCTTCCACACTAAGCCACCTCCACCTCTCTTTCCGAAAATATCTGACCTGCATAAACATTTTTTGGCATTTTGAGACATGATTTTAATATGCAGCTCAGGATAGCCTTCAACACAGTTTATAGCCCAGGATGGCCACAAACTCCCAGTGATCCTGCTGGCTCAGCCTCCAGAGAGCTGACATTACAGGCATGTGCCAACATGCTTCACATGGGTTGCATAACCCAAAGGTCTCTGGAACACCAGAAATTATCCAAGCATGTACAATAAGCTGGACTCATGACAGAGGGCCATGAGCATACATGTGTCTCCTCTCATTCTTAATCTTATCCTCGTGATAATGAGGAGTTCAAATGAAAGAGTCTCCCAAGTTCTAATGAGCCCAAAGCCTTCCTTAGGTGACCAGAACCCATGTGGCACCAAGGGAATGGGACTTCATGTCCTTACATCATGAGGAGACAGAGCCTTGGGCAGACTTCATGCTACTGAGGACATAAATACTACACAGAGGATTCATAGCAGGGGTTTTCTTCCCTCCCTACGGTGCACAGTTCACTTACAGAATTACAGACACTTCTTGCCATAGATTTCCTTGACCTCAGAGCTGGTCTTGTCCCATGCATTCTTAAACCTTGACAGAACTCTTTCAGTATTGATCACATTGGTCTTGAAGAAACCAGGCTCGATAATAGCCACCTTCACCCCAAAGTAGGAGAGCTCCCTCTTGCAAGACACACAGCAGTGGGCAGGGACTTCAACAGTCTTGGTAGTGAAAGCACAAAAAATGAGATAGCCCAACAATACTTTAGAGTAAGATTGGGATAGGAGGAATTTGGAAGCTTAGAATCTATAATGTGCTGAAGCTTGCAATTAAAATGATGCTGTATTTAAAAATGATGCTGCTAGCATTGTGACTGTGTATGTGAACCTTTTTTTCCCCAAGCATTCTGCTTATATCTGCCTAGTGCTCTATTCCATGTCTTCATTGTGAAGGTACTCATGAAAATCTATCTCTTGCTAGGAGTAATGGTGCACACCTGTAATCTCAGCACTTGGGAGATTGAGGAAGGAGGATCTTTGCAAGTTTTTTTTTTTTTTTATTTTAAGGATAAAAGGAGGGAAACATTAACAGACATACAACATTTTACAACATATCACAAGCACAATACAGACAATACAGAGTTACAAACAAA
>NW_004955641.1:39997-42446 GCF_000276665.1 Chinchilla lanigera
TACCACTTTGTTTGTAACTCTGTATTGTCTGTATTGTGCTTGTGATATGTTGTAAAATGTTGTATGTCTGTTAATGTTTCCCTCCTTTTATCTTTAAAATAAAAAGAAAAAGATATATGTGTCTTGGAGGTGGCTTGCAATCTGCCCCTCTTGGTACCAACGCACAAGGTAGAACAAGCCAACAAGGCCACCACATACAGCAGCATGACTTCACTGAAGCCAGGAACAGGCACAGAGGTGCAAGACAAGAGTCTGGGCTAGTTTAAACTGGAAGAGGAAGTGAGAATCCAGAGGGCTGGGAAAGACAGGTATCTAGTGCCATGGAATGGAGCCTGCATCTTACTCTCTAAAAGTTACTGTCTTCCTAGAACTATATTTAAAATTAATGCTGCTCAACTCTCTGCACTTTGAACTGATTTTGCCTTATTGCTACATGCATATCCTTGTATATCCCATATCATGCCTCCCAGAAAAACATGATTCTAGTCCATTAGTCTCTCTCTGCCATCCAGTGCCCAGACAGAAATACACACAAACCCCATGACACCGGAACCTCTCTGATCAGGTTCCAGTGACAGTCTATGTTCATTTGCATGCCAGCACCTTGCATGCTTTCCTAAACACAGGAAGGAGATATTGACAACAATTTATTGGAGATAAAGCACATTTACAGTGAACTGGTTCTCTTAGCCCAGGTTTCCTCATCATGCTGGTGCCCACGAATCACTCCTTCAAAAAATAAGTCGCTATTAATCCCTCAGTACTACCAGTATAATCCAAGGAAGTGGATATGAAGAGATGATGTCTTGGTAGTCAGGACACTAAAGGGGAATTAGAATTTCTGTGGGAAAGAAGGAGATTAGGAAAGAGGAGAGGGCTCCCAAGAATGAAACTCCCGGTGCTGAGGCGAAGCCAGAAAAGAATGACTTTCGCAAAGCTCATACAGCAGTAATAACTCTAACCTACCAAAGGTGGACTTTCCCAAGCTGAATGGATGCAGATGGACATGACTGCAGCCGTCTTCAATCATAACCATCATCACTGCCTGAGGGTAATCCTAGCAGCTTTTTTCTGTGTGGTTCTAGGCCAATTATAAGTAGATGAAACTCTCAGTGTGGTATGCGGAGTTCTACAACCAGACCTTGTCTCCCACCATGTCCCTGATTCTAGGTGTCAGCCTCCCTTAAACCAAGTCCATTCCAGCTAAAATGAAGTAGATTTTCCACTAACCCATACATATGACTCCCTTTCTGACCCAAATTGCAGGCATCCAAACACAACCGCCAGAAAGGTGACAGTTCAGTGCATATCCAGTGTGGACACATGGGCAGAGCTTCCCCTGAGGAGACAAAGATAAGGATATGTGAGATAGAGAATGCCATTTTGCAAGAGCAAGGTGGGGCAGGATGCTAGGGGAATTGGGAGCAGCGGAGAAGCCAGGGACTTACAGCTCTGGCCTGCCCCTCACTATCTACAGCTACCGATCTCCAACAGATAAAAAAATGAAATGGGACGACAACAATTTGAAGGGAGAAATTTCCTATACAAGGCTCCCTTTTACCTGTCACATGCCCCAGAACAGGGGTAATAGCATTATACCCATTAAGTTCTCCATTAATGGCTAAACATTCCTTAAAGCAGGGAGCTGGCTGCTGAGCAAGAGAATTCTTCCCTTGTGGTGGTGCCTCCCGCTGCTCCTACTCCTGCTCTTGGTATTGTTCTTGCCCAGGTGCCTACCCCTTCTCATGCTCAGCTCCTGCTCCTGTACCTACTCATGCTCCTGCACCTACTCATGCTCCTGTACCTATTCATGCTTCTGTACCTACTCCTGCTCCTGCCCAGCTCCAGTTCCTGCTCCTGCTCCTGCTGTGCTCCTACTCCTGATCCTGCTCCTACTCCTGCTCCTGGTTGTTGCTCTTCTCCAACTCAAGGTCATGTTTCTATCCATGTTCAAGCTCAAGGGTGACAGACTGAATCCTCATTCCTGTGCTTATTAAAGCAACAAGAGTCTAGAACATTCTCAACACATAATGGTGACATGGCCAATGTAACTCCATTTTGTTTCTGGGCTGAAGTTTAAAAGTCACTTAATCTCTAAATGAACACGCTCCTTACCCCTTCCATTCAGGTAACCATAAAGCCACAAAGAAGGACAAGCTGTTAACCAGGGAAACAAACAGACTGAACAAACTGTGAGGAAGGCTACAAGTTCAACTGCATTCTGCTTGACTAACAAACCCATGGAAAATATTAACCTTGTGACATCCTTGAAAATTCCACAGTGAAGTAACGTGCTTCCCATAGCTACCCAAAAACGTATAAAAACTGAGTAGCTGACAATAAAGCTTGCTTGTAGCCATTCTCATCCTCCCTGAGTGTTTCTCGCTATCAACTCTAAGAATGGAACCGACAAATTCTCCTCCTGGCACCACGTCATGCTAAGGGAAGT
>NW_004955641.1:42891-48117 GCF_000276665.1 Chinchilla lanigera
CCTCAGAGGCCCCTGCTGCTGACACTCTGAAATCCCCAATACATCACTTCCCTGAGACTCCCACACAAGGCATCCAACAGTGACAAGCCCTTCACATCTACACTCTGGGTAAAGGGCTTAGCCAGGCAACAAGCCTGTGCTGCTTAGCACGTGGATGTCTCAGGGCACTTCTGGGCCAGGCCACCTACGGAATTGAAGGGAACCAAGTCAACCACACGGTGGTCACTCTTTCCAGCATCAGAAAGACACCACCCATACCTCCATCTCCAGGGGGATGAGAAGGGAAGACCCAGAAGAAGAGCTGGAAAGGACAGGAAGTGGGAGTGCATTGTGTCCAGCACTGGCCAACCCTACAGACTGGAAACCCTACTCAGTCTGGGTGGGGAACCAGAAATGTAGGAACAGCCATGTAATGAAGTGGCCAAATATCTATGAGTTGAAGATCTTCAGTTAGGACTCACTGACCTGGTACCTCTCACAGAGGGCAGAACACCAAAGTGAAGACATGAAGTCCTTCCTCTGGCATCCTGTGCACTCAAATGAGATGGACTCTAGTCCCAGAGATCCTGAGTTTGAGCTCAGGAAAGAAGTCTTCAGGGAAGAAGAAGAAATGGAAAGAGGCCTCTCCTGACATCTAGTATGAAGGTTTGGATTGTTCTACATGACACTTCCTTTTATGTCTCTGCTGTCGAGCCATGACCAAGTTGACACCCCAGAGTCAGTTAGGGCTATGGATTCAGCTGGAATGGACCCCGCCCTCGTGGACTACAACAAGCATCACAGGCATTTGTATGCTCACAGCTCTCTTACCCTCTGTAGAGGACATGGGGAAGGAGGGGTTCAAATTTTGTGAACACCTGTTCCACCAGCCTATAAAGTGAGTCAGTGACCTTTAGTTTTACTTGGGCATGTTTTATGTGTGTGAGCGTGCTTCCTGTGTAGGAGGTCTGCATGTGTGCATGTCTCAATGGTTCTAAGTTCAGGAGGCTTGACACTTTTAAGCTCTTGCTTTGCCTGTGAGGGGATAATATGAAGTGACTTTGTATGAGCTGGCATGAACCATTCAGAGACTGAGAGCTTCTCAAGGATTTTTCTTGGTTACTATTGTTTCCTCAACATTCACAAGCTTGAGCCAATACTCAATATAAGTTTTAAAATCATTGGGCCCCAAAACATCACCTAGAACCCCGTTGATATGAACTGTGTGGTATATTTCAGCCAAGCATGTTGGGGTAAACTTTAATTGTAGCTATTCAGGACGATGAAAAAGTTTGAACTCAGCTGGGCCACTTGACAAGACCCTGTCCCAAAATAAAAATAAAAAAGACCAGAAAAGAAGAACCTCAGTGGTAGAACTGTTGGCTAGAATACAGGAGCATCCGGGTACAATGCCCAGTATCTCAAAGTAGTATAATTGGAACACTTTTCTATAGCAGTAAAAATGGAAATGTATGACTGTGGAACAGGGGCCATAACTTTGTATTTGCATAATGCACTCTGATCGTTCTTTAAATATTCACTAATAACTAAAGGCTTCATATCCTTAAGCATTATACTCAGGAAAGAAAACTAAGATACAGGGGAGGTTCCTCTCAACTCCAATTTCGAATTAGCCCAGGAAATCTATGACATTCTGCATACACATACTCAGTTCAGCCAGTGCTGGAGAACATCCTCACAATACAGCAACATACACACCCAGGTCACAGGAAGCCAGGGGTGAGTCAAGTTCCTGCTTCAATACAGCAGATGCTCCACAAATGCTGATCAGGTAATGAAAAACTCATATCCTCTAGGGACTGCATCACAGCCACTGGAGCAGTGTGGGAGTGGAAGCGACACAAGGCGCTGGAAGAATGGCAGTGCTTATAACTACAAGGACTTTAGAGTGAGGGTTGATGAGGGAAAAATGCTTCAGCCACCCACAAAAGAAAGTGCAACGTGCTCTGTCCTTTCTCAACATCTCCTTGCTTGCCCATTCTTCTTTCTACTCTTGTGAGCTCGACTACTTGGAAGTTTTGAATTGGAAACTCTTGTACCTCATTCTGTGTCCAGATAGCCTGAGAGCGGGCAGTATGTAATCACTCCACAAGTCATCCTGCTCATCCTTGACTTCCAAGAAGCACATCTTTCCTCCTGTGGTAGCACCCCGCCTCTTCTCCAACAATGTTTCAGGTCACTGGGCATGGTCCCCTTTTCCAGTACCCAAGATTCTATTTATTTTAAACAAAAGTATCAAAATAAGCCATGATTTCAAGACAAAGAAGTTGGTTTGTGTCCCCTACTTCTTGTTCCTGAGAAAAATGACTCAACACCCAAAGTTAAGGGAGGAAAAGTTTACTTAGTTCACAGTATGAAGACATTTCAGTCCATAATCACCCTCCTCCAAGGTAGGGTGACATGGCAGACAGGCATTGCACAGGAGAAACAGTTCATGCGAGGCAGAAGGTACCAAAATAAGGGGCCTTAGCAGCTGCTTTCTGACCCCTTCACACTCTGTCTAAGCTACCTGGAATAGTGCAATGCCAAAGTAATCAATGGACTCATTTAGTAATCACACACCCTTAATCCCAGCGTCACACACTCTAGATTCAGGCACCTCTGAAGCAGCCACACCTATGATTTGATGGAGCATTGGAGAGACATCTAGACACAAACCATGACAATTTCTTCACCCTCTGCCAGGATCTGTGTAGAGGAGAGGTCTAGGACAAACCAACTAAGGCTAAGGACACAGAGTGGCACTACCCTCCACCTGATTCCACCTACACAGTGATTGCAAAGGAGAGGGACCCTACATCTCCCAGGCCATTTCTATGTTGTGGAAAAATAGAGTGGAGCCAAGAGCAATGCGTACCCTTAGAAGGACAGCAATGGGAAGTGAGGCATGTGCTGTGCATCATGCCACATGCTCCCAGCAACCTCAGAGGGTAGATTCTTCATCGTTGGCCATGTTGCTCAGAGCCATCAGCAGCTTTCTGTCAACTGGGCATGAGTGAGTGATGCTGAGTCCCTGTTCCTCAGCAGAGGTCCTTGGCCCTTTCTCTCTCACTTCACCAGTCTTGAGTAATCCCTGAGAAAAGTCCCCTGCACCGAGGGGGTGGAACAAGGGCCCTGGTGTATGAGAACTGCTTTGCTCCACCCACTCCCTCACATGTTTCAACCCACACACTACCCATCTTCCCTGATCACACAACCAAGAGTTGGCTTTAGAGGGCTTTTGCTGGCTTTGGGGAGCTCAAATACAGAAAGGCATCCACCAGGAACGTGGGCAGGTAGTTCAAGGGGAGGTAAAATAGCTTGGAATCCCAGCCTGCTGAGTACTGGGTGCGAGGGTGACAGGCAGTTAGTGCATACTCCATGCACTCTGTCACCAAGGAGAGGTCTGGACTGCACTTGTGCTCCATTAATTTCAATGATTTCAGACCTGTACAGAAAGAGAAATGATCCATATTTATTATCACCTGACACCATTCCTGCTCTAGGATCAATTTAAGGACGAAGTTTTCCCTGCCAATTCATGGCCCCCACATCCAGAACCCATCTAAATCAAATCTCCACAAACTCCCCAGGAAGGGCCACAACTCATTCTCAATCAACTGGGGATCCACACTAAGCCACCTCCACCTCTTCCTGGGATAACTGGGCTGTATAAATTGAAGGTCTCTTGAACACTGAAAATTATCCAAGCATGTGCAATAAGCTGTCTCCCATGCGAGAGGGGCAGGAGTGCACAGGTGTCTCCGCTCCTGTGTAATTTTATCTGCATTATGAGTGGTTCAGGTGAAAGAGTGTCCCAAGTTCCAATAAGCAAGAAGCCTTCCTTACATGACCATAACCAATGTGGCACCAAGGGAATGTGGCTAAATGTCTTCACATTGTGGCAAGACAGAGCCTGGAGTAGACCTCATGCTATTGAAGACGCTAAACATACACTAAGGAAGGATACCCGGCCGGGGTTTGCTTCTCTCCCCACTCTCCTCAGCTCACTTACAGGATTCCAGAAACTTCTCTCCATAGACGTCCTTAACCTCTGAGCTGATGCAGTTCCACACCTCCTGTAAGCGTAGTATGATCTTTTTGGTATTGGTCATATTGGTCTTGAAGAAACCAGGCTCAGTAATAGTCACTTTCACCCAAAAAGAGGGGAGCTCCCTCCTGCAAGACATATAGTATGGGGCAAGGACTTCCGCAGTCTTGGTTGGCAAAACACAATTAGATAAAACAACAACACCTTAATGTAAGACTGGGAGGAGAAAGCTTAGGCTCTGTAATGTGCAGGAGTTTGGTTTTAAAATGAGGGTGATGAAATTTTCTCTGCATGTTTCCACATGGTTCCAGGCACTTTGTATACACCAGCATAGTAATATATATCCAGTGGGTTTGAGGAAGAAGTTCATTAAAGGTATCTCCTACCAGGTATGGGGCAGACACTGGGACCCAACATTTGGGAGGCTAATGAGAAGAATCACAGCATGCAGGCTAGCCTGATGTCCATGGAGAGACCCCAACCCAAAACAAACAAACAAATGAATCCACACTATCTACTCCCTTTTTCCTCATATCCAGTGTATCTCTAGGTTTTATCCATGTCACCTCATATACAGTCAGACCCATGCTTCTCCTCTCCTGCCCAGGAGTTCTGTAGTCTGCTGTGTCTTCTAGGAAATACGGCTCAACCTAAATGCAGTCCTGGCAACACACAGTCTGAGAAATCTCTGCCTGTAGCCAGCAGGGACCCTGACACTGATTGGTCCAATGGACTCTCATAGTTGAGTCCTTCCCAGGGGACATACTGCCAACAGCATGAAGTCCACACCTGTCCACAGCCACAGGCCCTTCACAAACCTACCTGTGCCACCCTCCCAGCACACCTCCACAAACCTTGCAGGTATCACTGTCACCATGACTGACCTGGGCACAACCACTCTAAGAGAAGGCACTGATGATTCTGGGTCTCTTCTCTCTCACACATATGTGCCAGAGGTCTTAGTTCAAGAATACAACACTAATTTTGCACTAGAAGACATTTATTATGCACTCAAATGAAAGCCCAATAAGATCTGTTGAGTTGAGTAAGAAACTTGAGGCAAGCTGGATCAGACAGGTCATGTGTCTGGCCCGGGGCCCAAGACAACCCTTCTCCAAATGCACCTCGGAGGCATTCCATCTGTGAACGCCCCTCCAGAGCATGAGAAGTTTAACTAAACTCAGGCCTTTGCTCTA
>NW_004955641.1:48368-50291 GCF_000276665.1 Chinchilla lanigera
ACAGTGCTTGGAGATGCAGTAGCCACCACCAAAAAGCGACAACTGGCTCGTGACACTGGAGACATGGACCACATGGCCTTGTGCTTTTCTTACTAAGGGCAGCAGGCTCAGAGTCACCTCGATGACCCCCAACAGGTTCACACTGAGTCCATTCATGAAGTCCTGCTTGTTTAGCCATTCACTGGGAGCAGAGGGAAAGCAGATGCCAGCATTATTCACCAGGCCCCAGAGTCCTAGGAATAGCTGGAAGACGAGAGAACCACACTGAACCTGTCTGTGGTCACAGTTATGGCTCATACTCACCTTGCAGCAATGGAAAGCATGCTCTCCTTGGAGGGAAGGTCAGAACGCAAACAGTTCAGTATCGGCAAGACTCAGGATACACATCTGAGAGTGGCTGGATGACAGAGTTAGTGCCTTCTTCTATCTGTGATTCTTCATGGCCCAGGTGACTGCCTGGGAGATCGCAGACTATCAGCTCATATTTGATCATTACCAGAATGATGTTGAAGAAATGCTGTGCATCCATTTGTCAGGAGACACGGAAACGATGATTGGCTTTTTAACAAATTAATGTAGTCCTGTGCACACTTTACTGTCATGTGTTTTAAAGCAGCCTATTCACATTTCTCTCACACAATTACCAAGGGGAAAGAAATACAGAAGAGACAGAGAAATAGGAAGGGAGGGACAAAGTAAAGGCAAGAAGGAAGGAAAGACAAGACTAACACGTGAGTAGAATTTGATTGAAAAAAAAGAGCTGACGTTCTCTTGGGGCAAAGTTCCAAAGATTGCTGTGTTTGTTGTGAGACCTTGAAAACATGGTCACTGGTATTGAGCCACCTTCCTGACAGTGAGCTCGCAAAACCCAAAGGAAGGGTTTGGACATGGCTCCCTGCTTCCTCCCAGTCCAGCTACACAACTGCACACTGTGTCAAAGAGAACTATGGGTCTGTTCCAAGTCTCTAAAGGCCACCCGCCTTCATCGGGCATGGTCCCCACATCACTGATCTGCAGGTGGCCCCTCTGGGTAGCCCCACACCCACCCGTAGGAATAAACAGTATTTGCCATCCAGGAGCACAGGACAGCTCTGGCGAGTGAACATTGGATCCAGGGCAGAGGGTGCAGCGCGCCAATCTGCAAGAGATGGCCGGGAGTTCTGTGCCTCCTCTGCTCAGGAACTCACCCTGCCTCAAGGAAAAATAGACCCTGCATCTAAAACACTTTATCTCTAAGAACCCCACAATACATATTTATACACGTTTCAGTCAAGGAATGCCCACCAAGATGACACTAATGACAATAAAATATCAGAAACAACTTCCACAACTAACCATTCTGTATGATTGCATGAGGAGGGCTGCATGGATCCACACAACAGTCTTCATGTGGTAGCAAAACTGCAGCTCTTCATTTTTTAAGTAAAAAGGTCAGATGTCTGCACAAAATGTAATCCCACATAAGTCAATGAGTTGATAATATTTCTCACTGGGAGGTGAGAAAATTGGCTAATGTTGTTATGTTCTTATCCATTCCTGTGTTTTTGACAACTGTCATAGTTGACATTTATTCCTGGATGAAACCAAACAATGCTCCTTTCTTCCCCAGGAGAATACTGACAAAATAGTACAAAGAAAAAGAAAGCAAAGGTGAGCCCAGTATTTGCCCGTCTAAAGACAGTTCCTAATCTCCTAGCTGTGCTGAAAATGGGAAGATCTAAACTCTCCAGATGGAGGATGCTGGGGGCCCAGGAGGAACAAGTTGCTGTGCTGAGACATGAGCTCAGCTCCAGCATGTCCCCAAACACTGCACAGCCCAGGATGCCAGTGCTCAGCCCACCTCCTGAAAAATACCCCTTCGCTAACCGGGCACTCAATATCCAGCAACCCAAAATTCTGCTTAGAGAGGCAGGCAGAGGCCGG
>NW_004955641.1:51596-53123 GCF_000276665.1 Chinchilla lanigera
GCAGGCGCTTTGTCGCTGAGCTAAATCCCCAGCCCTCATTGACAGTTTCTTTCAGCAAAGAAATACAAGACAGTAGAACAGCCATGTTAACTATCCTGCATATACGTACATACAAACTTTCTCCTTCTTGTTTTCTCTCTTTTGGGGAAGGGTCTCACCGGGTAGTTCAGGCTCATCTTGAACTTACTATGTAGCACAAGCAGGCCATGAACTCATGGCAATCCCCCAGTCTCAACTTCCTGAATGCTTGGAGCACAGACCTGTGCCACCTTGCCTGGCAGATCCCTTTTGTTTCATTAATATATTGATGCCCTTGAACATTCTCTATCCTGCCTCCAAGAAAAACATGAACAATCAGTCCATCAATTCCTCTCTGCCTTCCCGTGCCCCTACAAGGATCCACATAATATGTCAGAACATGTGCACCCCTCTGATCAGGTTCTAGGGTCGGACTGTCTACTCAGGTCAGCACCTGGCATCACGGACCTCCTGAAGACAGACAGGTGTACTGGCAAACTACACTTGGAGAGAAGACACACTGACAATGAATTCCCTCTCTCCAGGTTCCCCGATTCACTAAACAGCTTCACCACTCAGAGCACCTCCTCAGGAAATTAAGACACTGCCATTCTCTCCAGTACTACCCAAAACCCCAGAGGAGTGAACACCAAGGTGTCTTTCTAATATAAGAGGTCCCTGGAAAGGGGGATTTGTGACCCCAACAGGGCGTCTGAGTTCTGAAGCACAGAAGGAGGTGAGGAAGGGGTGGGGAGAGGGAGGAAATGTAGGGATAAAACTCCGAGCACTGATGGGAGGCTGGAATAGAATGACCTCCACACAGCTCATATAGCAGTCATAACTTTCACCTACTAAAGGTGGCGTTTCACTACCTGAATGGATGCAGATGGACATGACTACAGCCACTGGAATCATAATCATCATGACTGCCCGAGGACAAACCTAACTGCTTTTTCCTGTATGATTTCTAGGCCAATCATAAGTAGATGAAGCTCCTAGTGTGGTATGTGAGGTTTTACAGCCAGAACGAAGCTCCAGCAATGTCCCTGACCCTTCGGTGCCAGCTCACCTTAAACCAAGTCAGTTCCAGCTAAGATGAAGTGGATATTGTCCTTATCCATACATATGACTCCCTTTCTGACCCAAATTGGAAGGACACAACTAGTCTTCTTGGCCCACAGGACCACACCTCAGCTTGTCCATAAGTCCTCCTATAAATACACTCTGTGCAAGCCTAGTCTACCTGCTTTTCCTTACTTGTATGGAACGTCAGGGCCTGTTCTCACACAAGGACGGAGTTGTTCCAGGTGCCCATAACATGCCCTCCACCCTCTGTCTGAGGCCTCCCCTGCCTGCTCACACATGCAGAGTCAAGTCCCCTCAGGCACTGGGGGAATAAGAGCAGAAAAGTGTCCATTGAACAAGCACCACAGAGACAGCAGGGTTCCCTGAATCGTGGCCTGGGCCTGAGTGCCTGAACCACAACCACTGGAAAGGTGACAGTTCAGC
>NW_004955641.1:54144-55074 GCF_000276665.1 Chinchilla lanigera
TCCAGACTGGTCGAAAATTCACTGGGATCCTCATGTCTCAGACTCCCAAGTACTGAAATTATAGGCATGGGACTCCACACCAGATCCTGAAAGTTTCATGGAACACTCAGGCAAGAGGAACCTGGGTAAGAACTCCCTCACCTGAAACAAAAGAGAGAAGGCAAATCCTCAGAGGTACCTGCTCCTGATATTCCCAACCCTCCTCTAACCCCTTCCTGACATCCTTCACAAGGCATCCAACAGTGAGAAGAGCTTTGCTGTCCAATCCCTGGGAATGGTGCTTAGCCAGCTACCAGTTCTTTCCTGCTGAGCATGTGGGTGTCCCCACATGGCTCAGGGCAGTGTCTGGACCAGTCTATCTGCTGGAGTCAGGAAACCAGCTCAATCACCTGGTGATCGCTCTTTCCAGCATCAGAGAGACACCACCCATTCCTCCAGCTCCAGAGGTGTGAGGCTTCTGCAGAAGAAAGGACACAGAAGAACCGGAAAGGACAGGAAGTGGGAGTGCATTGTGCACACCACTATTCAACGCGACGGACTGGAAACCCTACTCAGTCTAGGTGGGGAACCAGAGATGAAGGAACAACCATCTAAGGAAGTGGGCAAATGTCTATGAGTTGGAGATCTTCAGTTAGGACTCACTGACCTGGTACCTCTCACAGAGGGCAGAACACCAAAGTGAAGGCATGATGTCCTTCCTGTGGCTTCCGGTACACTCGAATGAGATGGACTCTAGTCCCAGAGATCCTGAGTCTATGCTCAGGAAAGAAGTCTGCAAGGAGAAAGAGGAAAGGGAAAGAAGAATCTCCTGACATCTGGGATAAGGATTCAGATTGCTCTCCTGACACTTCCTTTTACACATTTGCTGGTCACTCATGAACAAGTTGACACCCTGGAGTCAGGTAGGGCTTTGGGTTCAGCCTGAGTGGA
>NW_004955641.1:89950-91336 GCF_000276665.1 Chinchilla lanigera
TGTACTGTTCTTTTGTTTTTTTGCAAAAGTTTGTCTGTCTGTTAATGTTTTCCTCCTATTTTCAAAATAAAAAAAATTAATGCTGCCTACCTCTCTGCACTCTGAACTGATTTTGTCTTATTGCTACATACACATCCTTGTATATCTCATATCATGCCTCCCAGAAAAACATGGTTCTAGACCATTATTCTCTCCCTGCCATCCAGTACCCACACAGAAATACACACAAACCCCATGAAACCTGTACCTCTCTGATCAGGTTCCAGTGACACTCAGTTTATGTTCATTTGCATGCCAGCATCTTGCATGCTTTCCTAAACACAGGTAGGCGATGTTGGCAACCTATTCTTGAAGATAAGTACCTTTACAATGAACTACTTTGCTCACCCCAGGTTTCCTCATCATGCTGGTGACCCCGAATCATGCCTTCAAACAATGTCATTTTCAATCCCTCAGTACTACAAGTATAGTCCAAGGAAGTGCACATGAAGAGATGATGTCTTGGTAGTGAGGACACCAAAGTGGAATGAGAAATCTGAGGGAAAGAAAGAGGTAAGGAAGGACGAGAGGGCTCCCAAGAATGAAACTCCCAGTGCTGAGGTGAGGCTGGAATAGAATGACTTTCACAAAGCTCATACAGCAGTAATAACTCTCACCTACTAAAGTGGCCTTTCCCAAGCTGAATGGTTGCAGACGGACATGACTGCAACCATCTTCAATCATAACCATCATCACTGCCTGAGGGTAATCGTAGCTACTCTTTCCTATATGGTTTCTAGGCCAATTATAGGTAGATGAAGCTGTTAGTGTGCTATGTGGAATTGTACAGCCAGACCTTGCTCAGACAATGTGTCTGACTCTTTGGTGCCAGCTTACCTGAAACCAACTCCATTCCAGCTAAAATGAAGCAGATTTTCCACTAACCCATATATATGACTCCCTTTCCAACCCAAATTGAAAGCATCCAAACATAACCACTGGAAAGGTGACAGTTCAGTGCATATCTAGTGTACACACATGGGCAGAGTTTCCCCTGAGGAGACCAACACAAGCATAGAGACTGGTTCCCACAGCCACAGCCTGTGGGAGGGCTCTCCGAGTAAGATAGAGAATGCCATTTTACAAGAGCAAGGTGGGAAAGGATGCTAGGGGACTTGGGAGGAGCAGAGAAGCCAGGGATTTACAGCTCTCACCTACTCCTCACTATCTACATCTACCAATCTCCAACAGATAAAAAATGAAATGGAACGACAACAATTTGAAGGGAGAGATTCCCTATACAAGGCTTCCCTTTACCTCTCACATGCCCCAGAAGAGGGGTAACACCATTATGCCCATTGAGTTCTCCATTAATGGCTAAACATTCCTTAACGCAGGGAGCTCGCT
>NW_004955641.1:92916-94289 GCF_000276665.1 Chinchilla lanigera
AAATATCTATGAGTTGCAGACTTGCAGTTAGTACTCACTGATCCTGTGCTTCTCACAGAGGAGTGAACAGCAAAGTGAAGGCGTGAAGTCCTTCCTGTGGCATCCTGTGCACTCTGGTGTGATGGACTCCAGTCCCAGAAGACCCAGTCCTGCACTCAGGAAACAAGACTGCAAGGAAAATGAGGAAATGGAAAGAGGCCTCTCCTGACATCTGGGATAAAGACTCGGATTGCTCTACATGACACTTCCTTTTATGCCTCTGCTGTCGAGCCATGATCAAGTTGACACCCCAGAGTCAGTTAAGGCTATGAATTCAGCCTGAGTGGACCCCACTTTCATGGACTACAACATGGACACAGGCATTTGTATGCTCACAGTTCTTTGACACTCTGAAGAGGATATCGGGGAAAGGGGTTCAATCTTTGTGAACACCTGTTCCACTGGCCTAAAAGTGAGTCAGTGACCTTTAGTTTTACTTGGGCACGTTTTGTGCGTACGTGAGTGTGTGTGTGTGTGTGTGTGTGTGTGTGTGTGTGTGTGTGATTGTGCTTCCTGTGTGGGAAGTCTGCATGTATGCATGTGTCAAGGGTTATAAATTTAAGAGGCTTGACACTATTAAGCTCTTGCTCTGCTTTTGACGGGATAACATGAAGTGATTTTGAATGACCTGATGTGAGCCATTCAGAAATTGAGAGCTTCTCAAGGATTTTTCTTGGTCACCCTTGTTTCCTCAACATTCACAAGCCTGACCCATTACTCAATACAAACTTTAAAATCAATGGACCTGAAAGCATCACAAAAACCCTGTTAATATTTACTGTACTGTATATTTCAGCCAAGCATGTTGGGGTAAACTTTAATCATAACTATTCAGAACAATGAAGCAAGTTTGAACTCTGCCTGGGCCACTTAGCACGACCCTGCCTCAAAATGAAAATTAAAAGGGCAGGGAAGAAGAAGCTCAGTGGTAGAACTCTTGCTTACAATACAGCAGCAGCTGGGTTCAATGCCCAGTATCTCAAAGAAGTATAATTGTAAGAATTTCCTATAGCAGTTAAAATGGAAACGAACGGTTCTGCAACAGGAGCCATAACTTTCTGATTTTACAATGCACTCTGGTAGTTTTTCAAATACACACTATTCCCTAAAGTTTCATATACTCAAGCATTATACTCAGGGAAGAAAGCTAAGATACTGAGGAGGTTCCTTTCAATTCCAATTTTTACTTAGGCCAGGAAATTTATGACCTTCTGCATACATTTACTCAGTTTGACCAAAGTCTGAGAACATCCTTACAGTACTGCAACATGCCTCTCCTCTGTTTCCCAGGATTCCTTTTCCTATTCTAGGCCTCTCCTGGTTCCAGATGAACT
>NW_004955641.1:94954-95911 GCF_000276665.1 Chinchilla lanigera
GAGGTAAAGTCATCTATTCCCATTTTCTGTAGGGTTTTTGTCATGAGTGTGTTGGACTTTGTCAAAACTTTTTTCTGCATCAATTAAGATGACCATGTGACTTTTGTCATTGGCTTTATTGATACGGTGTACTACATTAATTGATTTGTGTATATTGAACCATCCCTGCATTCCTGGAATGAATCCCACTTGGTTATGGTGTATGATCTTCTTGATGGTTTATTGTATTCTGTTTGCTAGTATTTTATTGAGAATTTTTGCTTCTATATTCATTAGGGAGATTGGCCTGTATTTCTTTTTTCATGAGTCTTTCTCTGATTTTGGTATCAGGATAATACTTGCCTCCAGGGATGAGTTGGGGTAAATTCCTTCCCTTTCAATTTCATTAAAGTGTGTGAGAAGAATTGGTGTTAAATCTTCCCTAAATTGCTTATAGAATTCAGCTGTGAATCCATCAGGACCTGGGATTTTCTTCATTGGGAAGTTTTTAATTACATTCTCAATTTCACTGGCTGATACTGACTTATTCAGGATTTTTATATCTTCTTCATTCAGCTTTGGTAGTTCATATGTATCTAGAAATCTGTCCATTTCCTCTGTGATTTCCATCCTATGACAGTAAAGATTTTCAAAGTACGTGTTGATGATCTGAATTTCTTCAGGGTCTGTGTTGATTTCAACCCTTTCGTTCCTTATTGCATGTATTTCAGATTTTTTCTTTCCTTTTTTTGATAAGATTGGCTAGGGATTTATGTATTTTATTCATTCTTTAAAGATCAAACTCTTTGATTTATTAATTCTTTTATTGTTTTTTAGTCTCCATTGCATTAATTTCTGCTCTGAGCTTTATAATTTCCTGTCTTCTTTGGGCTTTGGGTTTGATTTCCTCTTCTTTCTCTAGGAACTTGAGGTGCAGCATTAGATTGTTTATTAGTGCTTGCTCTGTTTTCCTGAGGT
>NW_004955642.1:0-1914 GCF_000276665.1 Chinchilla lanigera
TTACATATACAAACTATCCACCCCAGGGTGGCTGTACCACTCACGCCCATAGTCCCAGCATTGGATCATGGATCAATCAAAAAGTATAAAAGCCCTCCCCATGACTGCATGAGGTTTGAGGGGAGGGGACATACAGACAGAAACCATAGGAGGAAGCAATTCAGTGTTTTGTTTTTTGTTTTTGTTTTCTTCTGTTTTGTTTTGTTTTGTTCTGGTTAGTTTTGCTTTGTTTTGAGACAAGGTCTTGCTATGTAGGTCAAGCTGGCCTTCAACTGACTTTTAGCCCAGGCTGGCCTTGATCTCCTAGTGGCCTCATACCCACCTGTGCTGGGATTATAGGTATGCACCAGCATATCCAGCTGAATGAAATTGTAAATTTAATTTTTATCTATAAAAGTTGACAATTCAGCTATTGGAAAACTTATGTAGGTTTAGAAACAATTCAGGTATGTGCATTATGTTCTTCAATGGTAGACTTCATAAAAATCTAAGTACAAATCAAAGATTTGTAAAGAAAATGTGGAGTCCCTGTTATAAACATGCTATAATTGCAAACGCACACACCAAATTTCAAAGGCATGATATTTAATGGAAACATGTGGTGAGAGGCAGAGGCAGAAGCACATACAGGAAGAAACTCAGAGACAGAGTAAAATGGAAAGATAAATGAGGGGTATAATATAGAGACAGAGGCAGAGAAAAGGTGCCAAGAGGCCCTGAGAGGGAGGCACACACTGAGGGACACAGGGGCAGAGGGGCCTACATGGGTACAGGTTGCCTCCCCATCAGTGAAGCTGAGGTCCATAGCAACCCTATCCACCCAACACAGCCACTCCATCTCTTCAGGCTGCTAGTGTATTTAGAGGACTTCTTTTTCCTGTATTGGCCTGACTTCTCACCATAGCCTTGCTGGCCTGAGTTTAAACTTCTCATGGGAATTATATCTAGCCCATCCCCTCTCCACAACTGTCTCCTCCGGCTGTCTGTCACCAGAAGCCCTGAAGTAAAGTTGTTCTCTCACTCAGTCTTTAACAATGAACTCCTTCCCAAATGGCTCGTGGTTCAGTCCTCTCAAATATGGCAGTGGCTTCACTGGATTTCTTGTGCAACTCTAACCTTTTGCGTGGAAGGAGTCACTTTTGGATAAAACCCCAAGGCTGTTTGTGCAGTTTACAACAGCCACGGCCTTTTCTTAGGGCCACTGCTGCTGGCCCAGTCACTTGTTTGTCCCTGTAGCTGCAGAACCTCCACTCACCTTCTCTCTTTCCCAGCACTGACGTCATCAATGATCAGCTTATCTGGTAGGTAGACTAGCACCTTTGCTTCCCCATGTTAAGTGAAAACAAATGTACAGCAGGCTTGGAGTTTGTTGTCAGCAAGAACCAAGGCATCATATCCATGGGCTCCAAAACCTCACTGTCTTAAAGCTAGCTCTGACTGTATATGTCATCTAGAGCAGAGAGTCTGGTTAAATCTTTCCTTTCATCCATTTTTGAAGTGAATTGTTTGTTTCAATTACTATTGACTTTGAGGAGTTTTTTTTAATATATTCTATGTTCAAGTCCTTTTTCAGATATGATTTTCACATGTTGTGTCCCAGTCCTAGCCTCTGGCTTATTTTTATATATTCTTAATGGTGTGTTTTAAAGAGCCACAGTTTTATTTTTATTTTAAAAATAAAAGGAGGAAAATACTAACAGACAGACAACATTTTACAAAGTACGAAAGGATCAGTACAGACAGTAGAGAGTTACAAACAGTGTGGTAGGGAATTAACAATGCTTGTTGTATTATATATTGATATCTTCAAAGTGATTTCTCATGAAAACAGATATAGACATACAAAGATGATCAACCAAGGACTCATTGACAGTTTCTTTCAGCAAGGAAATACAAGACAGTAGAGCAGCCATG
>NW_004955642.1:7680-8976 GCF_000276665.1 Chinchilla lanigera
ATGTCTCTTAGAATCTGGGTCATGTGTCCTAAGTCCTTTCTATATTTTTCTTTGAACGCTTCTGACTCTTGCCCTTGTTCTTCTGTTTTCTGATAGATTTCTTATTCAGACTTTTTGAGCATTTCCTTCATTATTCTTGTCATTTCACGTTTTGCCTGAGATGTTATTTCTGATCTCATCTGTTCTATGGCTTTATGGAGTTGTTTTTTACCTCCATTGCAATCATTTTAGCTATTTCAGGCATGCAATTACCAAGTTCTCCTGTGTTGATGTCTTCTGGATTTTTTCTGATTAGGGTGGAGTTCTGGGAGTGGGTTTTAGTCTTTCATTTTTACATGTTTGCTACCGGATGCAGAAAGCTCAGTTTACCTCTTCAGTTGCTGCGCAATGAAGACCACTAGTGTTCCTATTTTTCCTGTTGTTTAGGTTTGCCTGTGGGTGACCTCTGAGTAGCGCTACTTATCCTCGGGTTTTCTGGCAGTTTTTGATTTGTATCTAGTTATCTCTGTTCTCAGACGTGGCACTTGTGTTAGTTGATGGCTGATCTTCTGATCCAGTGTCCCCTTGCAGTTCAGTTCACGTGCACGACCTGACTCAGGTTGCACTGGTGCGACAATCCTGCTCCAGGGGACCTGTGTCTCCAGGCAGTTTAGTGTAAAGGCATAATTCAGACCCAAACTGCAGGTTCTACAGTTTGTGGACCACCTGAATCTATGTCTCCACTCAGTTCAGGAGTCATACAGGAAGCAGATGCAGCCCAGATGGGTAGCAGTCACAGACTTCCCCAGCCTTCGATTCGCTGGAGGGTCTGGGCAAAGGCAAAGCACAGACTTGAACCCACGAGACCTGCCGCTCCCGGGGTGTTCGCTGTCTCGGCACCAGGTGCGCAGGGCTGGGGGAGCCTGTTCCACCGGCTCAGAGAGCCTGCTCACCCCGCCCATCCCTTTGGTCTCTGTGCTGCGGCCCCTGAGTCTGTAATGTCCATGGGGTCTTTGTTTGTGAGTTTTACTCTCAGGGATCAGATGGGAGGTACCTGGCCCTCTCCCCGTGTTTCAGCTGGAATCGTGGTGTTGTTCGTCCAGCACAGACTCGAACCCACGAGCCCTGCCACTCCCGGGGTGCTCGCTGTCTTGGCGCAAGATGCGTGTGGCTGGGGGAGCCTGCTGGGCCGGCTCAGAGAACCTGCTTGCCCCACCCGTCCCCTGGGTCTCTATGCGGCGTCCCCTTAGTCTGTAATGTCTGAGGGGTCTTTGTTCACGAGTTCTACCCTCAGGGATCAGATGGGAGGTACCTGGC
>NW_004955642.1:33406-35239 GCF_000276665.1 Chinchilla lanigera
TGATCTGAGAAGTGTGTATTCATCTCAGTTGCCCATTTTTGGATTGGGTCTTTCAATTTGGGGGCAGCTGATATTTTTAAATTCTTTATATGTTCTAGATAGAAGCCCTCTGTCTGACAGACAGTCACCTAAAATTTTTTCCAAGTTTGTGCGTTATCTTTTTACTCTGCTGGTGATTTCTTTAGATGTGCAGAAACTTTTCAGTAGGATGAGATCCCAGTTGTTGATTCTTTCAAATGTTTCACTCGCAGTTTGGTTTTTGTTCATGAACTCTCTGCCTACCCCTATGTCTTCAAGGTTTTTACCTACTTTTTTGTCCAGTAGATTTTAGTGTTTCTGTTTTAATATTGAGTTCTGTGAACCATTTTGACCTGAGTTTGGTGCATGGTGGTAGACTTGGGTCTATTTTCAGTCTTTCACAGGTAGCAAGCCAATTTTTCCAGCACCATTGATTAGAGAGGCTAACTTTCTTTCAGTGAGTTTGTTTGGCCCCTTTATCAAAGATGAGGTGGCTGAGTGTGTTTGTGTTTGTGGTTGTTTCTTGCAGTCTGTTTCATTGATCCTCAGGTTTGTATTTTAGCCAGTACCAGGTTGATTTTATGACAGTAGCTTTGTAGTATAATTTCAGTTCAAGGATTGTGATTCCACTTGACTTGCCATTGTTGCCCAGGATTGCTTTTGCTATTCTGGGTCTCTTCTGGTTCCAGATGAATTTACGGCATGTTTTCTCAAGATCTCTAAGGTATGCTAATGGTAGTTCAATGGGAATTGCATTGAATCTGTGCAACAATTTTGAGAGTATGGCCATTTTCAGTGTCGGTTCTTGCAATCCATGAGCAAGGAATATATTTCCATTTACTGAAATCCTCTTCGATCTCCTTTTTCAGAGTACTGTCATTTTTTTTGAAGAGATCTTTTACTTCTTTTGTTAGATTGATTTCTAAATATTTCAGTTTCTGGACGTTAATGTGAAAGGTATGGTTTCCTTAATTTGTCTCTCAGTCTGTTTGTTGTTTGAATATGGGAATGTTATCAATGTTTGGGTGTTGACTTTGTATCCAGCTACACTGCTGAATTTGTTCATTAATTCAAGGAGTCTTTTTGTGGAGTTTTTGGGGTCTTCCATGTAAAGTATCATGTCATCTGCAAATAGTGGTAGTTTTACTTCCTCCTTTTCTGTTCTTATTCCTTTTATTTCTCTCTCCTGTATTATTGATCTCAGTTGGAAGTTGTTTTCTTTCAGGGCCTGAAATACTTCACTCAAAGCTCTTCTTGACCTGATGATCTGCGTTGAGATGTCTTCCATGATTCTGGTGTGCTTTCCTGCATAGGTGATCTGTTTCTTTTCTCTAACAGCTGTTAATATCCTGGTTTTTTGCTCAATTTCTGGGAACTTGATTATTATATTTCTAGGTGTAATTTTTTTTGGTTATGGCTAATTGGAATTGTATGTGCCTCACTCATGTGTACATAGTTTTTGTCCCACGCTTGAGAAATTATCTTCTATTACTGCGACAAATAGTCTTTTTATGTCATTCATGTAACCACCTGCTCTGACAATCTGACAACCTCCAGCTATCACGCTTATATATATATTTTTTGCCTCATCCTGCAGTTGCTGAGTTGTTATTTGCTGTTACTTTGTTATTTTTAAGAGCTCTGTAGTTTCATAATCACTAGTTGCAATGCTGTCTTCAAGGTCTGAAAGTCTCTCTTCCATTTCATTCAAGCAGTTCTTCTAGCATTCAGTGGCATTTTTAATTTCCTGAATGTCTCTTTGAATCTACTTCATGCATTCTAATGCTTTCCTATACTGTTCATTCAAGGTTTCCA
>NW_004955642.1:38559-40554 GCF_000276665.1 Chinchilla lanigera
CTCGGACCCAGGAGCCCTGCCACTCCCGGAGAACTCGCTGCCTGGGCGCAAGGCACGAGGGGCTCTCTAAATCTTTTCCTTGAATTTTCTATGTCTAGACCTTTGTCTGTAGCCACAGCTTTTCTTTCTTGCTTCTCTCTATGTACACCTTAATTCTTCCTCTTTTACCTCTCTTACTCCTTCTTTTTATGAGAACCCATGGCTGCATCTCTGTCTCAGAGTCTCTGTCAGTCTTGCTGTCTCTCTCAAAACCATAATCTTCTGGACTGTCTGCCCAGCCCCGTGAGCTCATACTGAGATTTCCTCAGCACCCCTGCCAAACGCTCAGTGCCTCCTTGATTGGTTCTTTTATACTCCACTTCCCCATCCCAAAGTTGTTCATGGTGCTCAGACAGAATCGCTGGAGGACCATCCATCAATTTGCATTGGCAAAGGTCACACCTGATAGTGAAGCATGGAGAGAATGCTGGGAGAACTCTTGTGATGGTCCCTCCTTTGTCCCCTAATGTTCCTCCCACCTACACTTACCAGTTCCCTGGAAGATGTGATCAGTGATCAGTGATCTTTCAAATGACATCCCCATATTTCTCCCGCAGCTCTGAAGGAGGGTCCACATATCACAATCTCACCTGTGGGAAGGTTTCCACTGTTACACTTGGATCTTAGCTTCCACTGTAGCCTGAATTTTCCCAGCTGTAGACCCATGAGGAAGGGCAGAGTCTTGGACTCTTTATCTCCATTCAAGCCCCACAAACATGCCCTTCCTCTAGTGTCCTTGTCTCTTGGCTCTACCAAAACCTTCTCAGCCTTAAATTTTATTATTTGCACTAATTCTCCACATCCAATCTCTAAAACCTCTCCTTTGCTCACCACTGGAACAAAATTTAAACCTTCAAATCTATGAAAATTTCTCCTCCAGTCTACTCTCTCTCTGTCCATTCTGAAGGAATTCTAGAAGCTTATGTGAGTGGTCCTGAGGGGGGCTGGAATTACAGAATTCCCAAATTCATCTGGAGAGTCCCACCCAAAGCTGGATCTTCAAACTGCCCCGTTACCTGTGAGTTCTGTATACTTTTTGCCACCACTTACCTTCTTGCTGCTTCTCTTCCCATCCCACCTGATGGAAGGATTTGAGAAAACCCTTGGAGTCTATTAAAAAATGTTCCCCAGGAATGGTAGAGGCCAAGCTCCAGTTGGAAGGCTGCCATTGGGTTGGGGTAGCCTCACATTGAGAGTAGCAAAGGATAATCAGGATGAAGAAGAAGATGAAGCCACACATCTCCATGGTCCTCTCTCTACCAACCGTCCACACTTCAGTTTTCCTTGAAAAGCAGGTTGGTATAGTTGTTGTTTTCCCTCCTTTGGTTGGTGGAGGATTGTGTGCCAGGAATCTATCTTGGCAGAAACCCTGGAACATCTCCAGTAGATACCGGGAGCCAAAAATTTCCAGGCCTTGCAGAAGCCCAGTGTTCAGCATACCAGGGATGAGTCCCAAAGCCAGCCACCCATTTAGAAGTGACTAGCTAGGAAAGTCTTCAGGGGCAAAACCCCGAATGTACAACAATTCTCTTGGGAAAGTGCAGGACGTGTGGATGCTGCTTCCATAGTGAAGGTGGCTCTAGGCTTATCTTCATGAGCAAATGTCATGCAGGGCAAGAGGTCAAGAGTAACTGGAAGTGAGATTTGGAAACATTGGGCCCTTCAGGGATAGGAATTTTTTTGTTATCAACAGGAAGTGAGACATGGAGAAGGTGACATGCTCTGAAAGGAGAGGTCTGGCTCCATTGGAAGGAGGAAGTTAAGGCGTAGCTGGTTTAGCCAATCTTTCATCTATTGATTCATCAGCAAATGATTGCAGCAGGTGTCTTAGGATGCACCCTGCCCCACGTGCTGAAAATTGAATAGTGAAGAGGACAACAGGTTGATATTTGAAGGAGCTGGCGTGGAAGTGTCCGAGGTGCTCTCACAAAACATCTCCCTGAAAAGGCCCTAGAG
>NW_004955642.1:41038-42602 GCF_000276665.1 Chinchilla lanigera
TAACGGACTTCTTGGGTCTCTTGTTGTATCCCGGGGAGGAACCACAGTGGGTATGAGGAAAATAAAAACAAGAGAGAAGAGCTGGGTTAGGTGGAGACAACCTCTTAGATGATGTGCAAGAGGACCTAACATCAACAGTAGGAATGTTTATTTATACTCTTGCAATGTTGCCTAGCAACTATCCAGGCAGGATGCTTTTTCAAGACTAAGATGGCTTGACTACTTGAGGGACTGTGGCTCTGTCCTGCCCTCACACATGAGACCAATTTCCAACTCCAACCTCTCCCAGAGGTACAATCTTGTGGATGAACTATGTAGCACTTAATTGATGTTAGAATGGTCCATTTTATGTGAGGTGAGTTTGATCTTCATTCACTGGTGTAATAGTGAGGAGTTTGAGCTTTACACTGGAGGATCAATCTGCTCCTCCACTCACTGGCATTGTGACCTCAAGCAGCTGTTGCCACTGTCTGACCTCTCTTATTCATCTGTAAAATGGGCATGACCCTGGCATCCATCACCTGGGGCAATGGAGAGGATATTTTTACATACAACCCTTTAGCACAGAGCATGGAACACAAGGAGGTGACAAACACAGTGTGTGATCGTTCTGAGCAAGGAAAAAGTCACTCCGAGTGAGCTGTATCCTGGGAGGCAGAACTCCAGAATGTCCTTGAGGCAATTTGTCACTTTTAACCCCTAACTGGTTTATATTCGCCAAAGAAGGGGCTTGATTATTGTTGATCCACTTCCTAACTTCTGCACCTCAATTCACACAAGAAAGAAATCAACACAGAGCTTTAGAAGAACTGCAGCAGTATGGAAGGAAGCCTAGAAAAATAACTTTTGCATGGGGTAGCAGCCAGGTGGGGGAAAGATGCTGGTTCACAACAGGTTTCTTAGATGCAGGAAGTGAGCTATCATTCTCTACAATTAGGCATTCAATGACCCTGCAATCGTTTATTCTTGTCCCCTCAGTCCATCTTGCGGGGCAGGAAAGACATCTGGTATACTGGGGGTATTCTGGCAAAAGCAACCTCCTGGGGTGTGAAGTCAATGTCCTCAGGAGGCACTGGGCTGGCTATGGAGAAGTTCTGGAGGATGGTGGTGAAGAAGAGGAACAACTCAGCACGGGCAATTCCTTCTCCAAGACAGATACGCTTCCCTGTGGGCACAGAGGATCACAGGGTAGGCCAAGGTGATATTCTTTGCCCTGTCATAGCTTTAATCTTAGACACCTGTGGCCATGGCACAGGTATAACCTCGAATCAGTAATAGGAGTGTACTTAAAGGAGGTTCCCTGTGCTTCTGATACTGGGCACAGATCTTTGTGTGGATGCTCAGTGTTGAATAGGAGTTAGGAGATACAGAAGTTTGTAGTTTTATTTGCTTTCTAAAGGGTTCATTGGCCCTATATGAGATAAGGACCCATTTGTGGGCCTGTGTAAGTAGAAAAGTATGTGCACATGTATAAGGTAACATTTTTGGTGTCCTTCATGTCTCGTCGGAGGAGACTATTACCCATCTCATAGGGCTCTTGTGAGGGTTCAGTTACTATTCATAG
>NW_004955642.1:42957-47249 GCF_000276665.1 Chinchilla lanigera
GGAATCACACTACTACTTTAGAAATCTTGGGCTTGAGGAGGAATGAGGGCAAAGGGAGTCTCAAATTCAGGCAGATGCTCAGAGAGACTGCCCCCATACTTCAGTGCTTCTTCATCTCCAAACTGATGACCTTGGGAAGGGCCTGTCAAGGATGGGTTTCGGGGCATACCCAGTGCCTTTCAAATCATTGGGGCCTTATACTTGCATAGAAGCATCTGGGGCAGTACCCACTTCCCTCGGATACATCCAGAAAGCAGGAGACATGGGCTTAGAAGTACTCAAGGAGGCCCTAAAGTGGTTCTTCCCCCTGGACCTGGTACTGTGACCCAGATTCCACCAAAATAGCCTGATGCCTTCTCTACACACCCTGTCCATCTGGGGCTATCCATTTGAACAATTTTTGATAACTTTTTCATTATGCTCCTTCAGCCCGGTTTATCTTTCTTTCTTCCCTGGGTAGCCTGCGTTTGTTTTGTCTACATATGTCAGGCCCTGTTTCTATGCCTATCTTTTATTTCCCTCTTGTCATTCCTGTATTCTGCCATCTTAACTCCTTGGCTGTATTTGGATCTGATTCGTTCTCATTCAATCTCAATCTCTCTTCCTCTCTCTCTGTCCCTGCACCAACTCCCCCACCATGATGTCTCTTCTTTTCTGTCTCTTTGCCACCCTCTCTCCCTGTATCCTTCTCATATTTTACTATTGCTTATCTATCTGCCACTGTCCTTACTTCTTTACATCTCTGTTTTCTATATACTGAGGGTAGAACTCATGAGTGCAGGATCTGAATGTCTTCTTACCACCCACTGCTCCAAACTCTCACTGAAAACAAAGTGAGGGAGTTGGCCATTGCACCGTGTCACTGAAGTCACAGATAGAACTCAAGACTAAAGACTTGTTACTGAGGAATTCCTTCCTCTCAAATGATAAGAAAACTGGACATTGAGGTTTTCCCTGGGGGAGGCCTGTAAAAGTCAATGTGAAGCTGCCAATCTCTATAGAAAATTGGAACCTAACTCAATATATAAACAAACTACAGCTGTTTTCAGAATGTACACTTGGAACAGGTAACCAAGCGTCAGCAAATCTTAGCGGTCATGTTTCTGGAAAACATAGGCTGCAAACTGCTAAGAGAAGTCCACACAACACAAAATCAGATAAGATTTTAAGAACAAATGTAACCTTACCATGAAGTTCCAAATCTAAAAAACATTGTATTCAATGTTGGAGGAAAGGGAACTAAAGCGATTGTCTGGTTTGTTTGATTTTACATGGTTCAGATATTAAGTCTACAGCTGACCAGTGTGAAACTGGTAAGTTTGGCAAGAATGAGGGATATCACAGTATAACTCCTCTGCAGCAAAGTCGTATCACTTTTTATTATATTTTAATCAGATAATATATTTAATTTATACTCTTCCAATAACAGAACTTTTGAAACTGAATTAAAAATTTGTTTTAAAGACAGGGTCTCATGATGTAGTTTAGGCTAGGTTGAACTCACTTTATATCTCAGGTTGTCCTCGAACACACAGTGATGCTCATACCTCCTGAGTGCTGGGATTACAGGCACGTGCCACCATGCCCACTGAATAAATATTTTTAAAATGTACAAGAAGCTAAGTTACAAGAAATGGAAAATTAAGAGCTATTTTTTCACTGCCTATATCCTAAGGTATATATTTATAGCAGTACAGATATCCTCATGCTTTATCAGTGTTTTACGGACAGATGCTAAAATAAAAATTTCTGCATCTAACAATATTGGCCGACATAGCTGGAGGAAAGTGAGGTTCATGCAAGAACAGACTGAGAGACCGGTTGTGGTGGTGCAATCCCAACACTTGGGAGGCTGAGGCCGGAGGATTGCCACAGATTTGAGATCAGCTTGACTACATAGTGAATTCAAGGTCAGCCTGAACTACATAGTGAGGCACTGTCTCAAAAAAAACAAAAAAGGAGAGTAAGATAGAGACTGAGAAATAAACTAGTTTTCAGCTGTGTTGTGCTTTGAGTGTTGCTTTATAGCCTAGTCCTGAATTTTAATTTACCTTGATAGATTTCCATTTAAATAACGTTGGAAAGGTGGTGGCCCAGATGGTGGTAGCAAATAAATATGAAGTGTGTTTCCTCAGTTCAGAAAAAAAAAAAAAAAAACAAGCCAGAGTACAGCACAGGAACATGGACAGATGAATCCTCAAGACCTTCCGGAACTCCTCAATGCTCTAGGGGTAACCCAAGTTCCTCTCTTGGCCCTGTAGGCCGTCCCCAACCAAGGTCTTCACCCGGTCTCCTTTCCTAAGCTACACACCAGAGCTTTTTTGTTTATCGAATGCATCATGACGATTCCACATTCAGTCTCTTTGTCTTTGCGGTTCTCTCTCCCTGAGCTGCTCTTCCCAGTTTCTGATCACTACTCACACATGAGGCTTCAACGTAGAAGCCTGTTTCTGAGATAAGTGCTTTTTCATCAAACCAAAACATTAGTCAATATTTCCTATTTTGTTGCCCCAAAGCCACCTTTAGAGCACCTATCATGACCAAGAATAGTAATTTCCCCCTAAAAGAATATACTTTGTCCCACGCAATCCTAAGTATAAGATGAGCATTAACTTGTTAATTGCATCATCTTTTGGCAACTGTTTGATGAATGTCCATCTCCCTTGCCATACTTTACATTACCTGGGTCAGACACTATGTGATGTGCTTAATGCATTATCATTAGCATCCAATGGAGTACTGGCTTCAGACTAGGGCTAATACATGAGGTTTGCTTGCTACTATTTTCATTGTTGTTGTTGTTCTTGCTGTTGTTGCTGTTGTTAGTACATGTGTGCAGTATATGCAGTTTGCCATCATCTTATGGAGTGCCAAGATGTGCCTTTAGGAGATAATATCTCTGCTCAAGTTTCCTCAATGGCTGCAGTGAAGGTGAACTAGGATATTTGCGTTAAAGCAAGGGGAACCTAACTAAAGTGCTCAGTAAACAAGTGCATGCCACCCTTTGTCTGAAGGAGAGAATGGGAACCACCCTCCAGTATCTGGGACAGGGGTACTGGACCAACTTACCCATGGAGAAGGGAATAAAAGCTTCACTCTTCCTTAGTGCACCCTTAGCATCCAGAAAGTGATCAGGGTTGAAGGTGTCTGGTTTTTCAAAATGACGTGGGTCATGGAGAGCAGTGGACAGCATTGGGTATACTTCCGTGCCCTAGGAAAATTGCAAAATCAGAAGATATTGCTATTCCCTGGCATCCACATGCAAAGACATAAGTAAATAGATACAACAAAACAAAACTGAAGGAAGGTTTCCCTGTTGAGAAGCCAACAAGCAGTTGAGATGTGGGTTAAGAATCCAAAGAGGTGCAAGAAAGATGTGGGACACCAGCTTGTCTCACCTTGGGGAGGACGAACCCTCGGAAGGACGTGTCTTTGGTGACCACGTGGGGCACACCAAGGGGGAGGAGGTCCGCAAATCTCTGCATCTCACAGATGACTGCCTCAGTGTATGGCATTTTGCTTCGGTCATCCAAGGCTGGCAGGCGGTGTGAGCCAATCACCTGTTCAATTTCCTTTTGGACTCTCTCTGCACAGAAAAGGGGACAATGAACCCCACATCACAAAGACATTTCAGCAATGACATTTTTTTTTGTTTGGACCGGTGAGCTGGAAATACTGTACAGAAAACGTTTATCCCATTCACACCTTCAAAGCAATCAGCTGTGGGTGAGAGCAAGAGGGAGAAAATAACAAGAATTCGCACCCTTTAAAAATCTGTGAATGCTATAAATTATCTCCCCACATCCACAACTATACACACACACCACATCGTTGCATGAATTTTATATGAAGAACTGAAAACTGCTCCTCTACAATCATAAGAAATGAACCAAGTTTGTCAGTAGTTCCTAAAACATATAATAGCAGAAGAAATTAATTCATGAATAACTGAATGATAACTGAATGAATGAATGAATGGTTAATCAATAAATAAAATGAATGAATGAATGAGATGAAAAAATCAGTGAATAGGTATGTGTATTTGATTTATCACTAGTATATGGTTGAATTAATCTGTTGATAAATGGCTCATCAAAAAATAAGACAGTACCCTCGGAGCCGGCCAAGCAGGCTCCCCCAGCCCCCCGCGCCTTGCGCCCAGGCAGCGAGTTCTCCAGGAGCTGCAGTGCTCCTGGGTCCGAGTGTGGGCCGGACTCATACCACCGCGATTCCCAGCCGAAAAGCGCGCAAAGAGCCAGGTAGGCCGCACCCACTCCCGGAGGCCAGGACGC
>NW_004955642.1:79683-81267 GCF_000276665.1 Chinchilla lanigera
TTTAGGCATCAGGTGTTTTGTCTCAGCAATGAGAGAAAAATAACCAAGTCAGGTGTATTCCGTGTATTGATTTGCATATGTTGAACCATCCCTGCATCCCAAGGATGAATCTGACTGTAGGGGACAATGAATCATAGCATAGTATTTTAGATAAAATAGATTTATTAAAAGCCTATGGGGTGCCTTGGAAAGTCTCTGAGGACAGTGTAAGAGTTAATCTTCTAGTCAAACTCTACCCAGGAATATATCCCCAAGATAAGGGGAGCCTAGGCCGAGGTAACTCTCTGTGACCCTGCCTGGGTAGTTCCATCTCCTGGCCCTAGGTAAACACTGTGTACCCTAAAGGAATGCATAGGTTGTAAAACAGGAGACAAATGGAACATAATGGGAGAAACATCTATCATGGGTAGACATGCAACTGACCTGGGGTCCCACAACATGAGAGAAAGACCATGTGGCCACTGAGGTCAGCAAATGTAACATCCCAATCTGTTACCATGGAAACCAAAAATGTATACAAGGTGAGAACAAAGGCAGGCCCACTCACCCACTTTCCTGATTGGCAAATCAGGAGGAAGGGTGGATAGCCTTAAATTAATAAACACTGTTTTGCTCTCAGTAGAGTTGGTCTCGTAAAATACAGCCCAATTTATGCTCGGGGATTTCTACCATAACACTACTTGGTCTTGGATTGTAGTCTTCTTGAGGATTTGCTTCATTCTGTTTTCCAGTATCTTACTGAGGAGTTTTGCATCTATCTTATCTTAGTTACCTTTCTTGATGCTGACACAAAACACCTGACACCCAAAGCCTAAAAGGGAAAGGTTTCTTTAGCTCACAATTTGGAAAGGTTTCAGTCCATAATCAGCTGGCTCTGTGGCAGGATGGCACATGGCAAGAAAGCAACATTCATGGTGGCAGTAGACAACAAAGCAAGAAGAGAGAAGAGCAGAGAGGGAGACAAGCTTCTTTCTGCCCTTTTTTTGTTATCCAAACTTCTGTGATTAGAGAGGTGTCAATCCATTCAGTGGAGCAATCCAGAAAACATCCTCCTTTAACTCCAGCACCTTTATCCAGCATTACACAATCACAAACTCTAGATTCAGTTAGCTCACCTCCAAAAATCTCTGTGGCTCCAGGAGTCTTTGGGAGACACTGAGACACAAATCATAACATATGTTGATTAGAAAGACTGACCTGTAGTTCTCTTTTTGGTTCACTCATTTTCAGATTTTGGTAGCAGGGTAATGGTAGTTTCCAGGAATCAACTTAGGAGTATTGCTTCCCTTTCTATTTCATTAAAGAGTTTGAGAAGTAGTGGCATTGCGTTGTCTCTACATCTCTTAGAGATTTTGGCATTGAATTCTTGAGGGACTGGGCTCTGCTTTGTTGGTAGGTGTTTAATTATATCCTTGATTTCGTTTACTAATATTAGTTTATTTAGAATTTTTATATCTTCTAGATGCAGTTTTGTAATTCACATGTATCTTGGAATCTGTCCATTTTTTCTGTGATCTCCATCTTGTTAGAGTACAGGTTCTTGAGGTAGATACTGATGATCTCCTGGATTTCTGCAGGATCTAT
>NW_004955642.1:83675-86829 GCF_000276665.1 Chinchilla lanigera
TTTCTATGACTCCTATTAGTCATACATTATTCCTCTTTGCCTCGCCTTGCAACTGTTGAATTGAGTTTTCCTAGTTCTTTGTTGATTTTTTGAGATCCTTTGTTTCACGGTCACTAGCTGCCATGCTGTCTTCAAAGTCTGAGATTCTATCGTCAGCTTCATTCAAGCGGTTTTGGCAGCTTTCAAGGGAAGCTTTGTTTTCCTGGAAGTCTCTTTCAATCTAGTTCATGCATTTTAAGTCCTTTCTATATTTTTCATTTAACACTTCTGTCCATTGCCTTTGTTCTTCTCTTTCTTGTATGTTTCTTCTTACGTTTTCAGCAGTTCTTTCATTATTATTGTCATTTCATTTTTGCCTGAGAGATTATTTCTGATCTGATCTCTTCTATGGCCTTATGGAGTTGTTTCTTTACTTCCATTGCAATCATTTGAGCTATTTCAGGCATGTGTTTACCACGTTCTCCTATGTCGATGTGACCTGGACCTGTTCTGAGTGGGGTGGAGTTCTGAGATTGTGTTTTAGTCCTGTGTTTTGTTGTATTTGATACTGGATGCAGAAAGCTCAGTTTCCCTCTTCAGTAGCTGCACAGCAAAGGCTGCTAGTGTCCCTAGTTTCTTGTTGGTCAGGTTTGCCCCTCAGTGTCCACTGAGAAGCTCTATGTAGTCTGGGTTTTTTCAATAGTTGTTGATTTGTATCCAGTTATCCCAGGTCTCAGACACAGACATTGGTGTCAGTTGATGCAGACCATCTGATGCAGTGTCCCCTTGCAGTTCAGGGCATGTGCATGTCCCAGACTCAGGTTGCACTGGTGTGATAATCCCGGTGCAGTGGACCTATGTCCCCAGGCAGTCTAGGGTACAGGCAAACCCAGACATAAATTGCAAGGTCCACAGATTGTGAACCACCTGATTCTCTGTCTCCAGCCAGTTCAAGACACATACAGGAACCAGATGTGGGCCAGACCAACAGCAATCACAGACTGCTGGTGCCTGCAACCCTCCAGGGGGTCCAGGCACAAGTAAAGCATGGACTCGAAACATGGGACCAGTGGCTCTTGCAGCACTCCCTGACTCAGCACAGGGTCCGAGCAGGGAGGGCCCACACATGAACCCCCATGAGAGCAGACCGCAAGGGTTCTGAGTGAGGGCCTCCTGTCTGCCACAGGTGCATGGAGGGCAGAGACTCATACTGTAATGGCGGCAGGGTCCTGGATCACCCACTCTGCCCCCAGGAAGTACATGGGAAATACCTGGCTCTCTCCACAAGTTTCAGCTGGGTCCCATGGTCATGGGTGTAAAGCACGGCCTCCATCCGCAAGACCAGCAGCTCTTGGAGCACTTGCTCACTCGGTGCAGGGCCTGTGCAGGGAGGCCCCCACACAAACCCCAGTGAGGGCAGTCCCTGGGGCATCTGAGTGAAGAATTCCTGTCTGCCATGGGTGCACCGAGGGCAGAGACTCCAAGACAATTTTAAAAGTATTGTAAATCAACAGTTTGTTCTAAGTTTCAAACTGCCCTGCCTTTGCAGAAGGCAAAATACTTTGCAAGAGGTAACAATTTTCACTGCAGTATTCTTTGCAAATTACAAAACATGGAAAGCCCAAAAGTACTCTGAAAACTCTTTTGAATTAAAAATACTTTACAATTTTTAAAGTATCTTGTCAACTTCAAATATTTTTGTCAATGGCTAAATTATAAAGTATAACTGTCTGAGTGTGTGTGTGTATGTGTGTGAGTGTGTGTTCCTGATTGATCAGGACAGTTGACTGTTACCATTTTTTCACCCAAATAACCTTTGACCACAGACACAGATATCCCAAAGTCTACTAAAATGGCAGCTACCACAGACCAGAGCATGCCCTCCTATCAATCATGGGCTAAGGACCCCCTCTCCTTCACCTATTTTTTTTTTTGGTACCAGGAATCAAACTCATAACTGTGCCCTTGCCAGGCAGGTTCTGTGCTGCTGAGCTATATCCCCAGCTATATCCTTCCCCTTTAAGGGTCTCCTCCAACCTTTAAGTATCCAAAAATAATCTTGAGCTATGGACAAATTAATTATGTACTTATCCATATGGATTGCATCTCATGATACAAGTATGGCTAAAGCCATGGGCATTTACACAGACAACACGATTTAGCATGAGCTGCCACACTTGCAGAATGGGCCTCTGAGAAGGATTTAGACTATTGAACAGAAATAAGAGACATCCCTCTCTTAACCTCAGGGCCACTGGGAGCCCTTCAGCAGCACTATCTTACCCTGCACAGAGTAAGAGTATACTTTGGGTCAGCATTAATAAATGTACACTTTCATTGACTTTTCTCTGTATCTTATTTAATTCATTGTTCAGGACAACAAAAATCTGAAAAAAGCCTCAGCTCTCTACACAAACAGTCCCCACACCAAAATCCCGGCTCACCTAAGACATCCGGTTTCTTCAGAAGGAGTAAGACTGCATAGCAAAAGGTGGTGCTAGAAGTCCCCATGGCAGCAAAGAACAGCCCAAGAACATGTGGACATGATTCTTTTGGTGGAACTCACTCTCAGGAACCAAGTGCTGCTGTGTGCAACCACAGACACTTCTTAACGTCTCTCCTAGCTTCAGGGTCTTCATCCTTACCTTGGCCCCACTCCCATGTTCCTTTGTACTAGTTTTTCCCTTGTCTTATTTTTTTCTTTGCTGGTTTCAAGCTCAAGAGCCCAAAAGCAGAGTGGGTTCCAGAGCCACACTTCCTGGGTTCAAACTCAGGCACTGTCATTCCCTGAGTTTGGTGTTTTGGGGCAAGGAACCTAACTACTCTGTGCCTTAGTTCATGATCTGAGGTGGTTTAACACTATGAATATAAGTACTCAAAAGCTTTAGTGATTCACTTATTGTTGTCATTATGTTCTCTGGCCTCTAGCATCTTTGCTTTCCTGATAACCCTTGCAGCTGTCTGTCTAGATATGATAATGAAGATATTCAACAACTGGTATGCCGTTTGCCATGCCAGCCATAACGTACATGGGCTGGGGCCAATAAAAACACATGTGGGACTCTGACCAATCAGACTGAGAGAGAAGGGGAGGGAGCATGGTTTCAGGGTCAGATGGTAAGTCTTCAGTAATCTCTTAGGAGACACTCCTGGGGAACCAGAAGATGGAATAGTG
>NW_004955643.1:0-820 GCF_000276665.1 Chinchilla lanigera
CGTAGCTGTTGCTGATGTTGCCAGTGTTCATTCGTCTTTCCCACCATTCTCCAGATGTGCAGCTGTGCCTATACGCAATGTTCATCCAGTGGGAAAAGATGAAAGGGATGAAGCTCATGGATGCATCCTTATGCAATACATGGGGACACAGGTGTTCAGCTTAGTTGAGTGAACCTCTAATGCTTCCACCATAGCTATCTTCACCTCCACGAGAAATTCTCATGTGTCTGCCACAGTGGAAGAGCCATTTTGCACTCCCATCAGGAGGGAGTAAGAAGCTTGTTGCCCTTAATTTCCTCAGGCTCTTTTGGTGAATATTTTTTCTTAGCCTCCCTAAATGATCAATATCTCATGGTCATAGATACATATATATTCCTAAAACCCACTTACACACATATGTCAAATATAACATAGATATCCTCTTTCATTTATATTCTTATTGCATTTTATAGGTTTTTTTGTCATTCTGTCTCAAAAGACCTAGGTAATTTTGCTAAAGTCCTTTAAAAATTATGTGATTCTCAGGTATGTTATCTGAATCTCTGACTTGTCATTTCATTCTCTTAGCTATGTTTTTACAGAAATGTTTTTTAAACTTTTGGTATAGTAATATTGTCACTTACATTTCTCAGATGTTAAATGTTATGTTGTGATAGTCTTCTGTATTTCCTTGATGATTTGTGATGATGCAAACTCTTTCATGTATCTTTCTCCATCGGTGTGTGTCCTTGGAACAATGTCTGTTGAGGTATTTTGCAGTTTTTAAAAGGGATAATTTGTTTGTTCATTTACTGAAAACAAAATATGAAATTTCACTTTT
>NW_004955643.1:1658-6180 GCF_000276665.1 Chinchilla lanigera
CCCTGATCCCCCCATGTAGTTCAACTTTACTGGAGATGTAAGGTGGTGTGAAGCACAAAACCAGTCAGTTCCCTTTGGTCCCTTACATACATTTTCAATGAATGTAGATTTTCCAATGAATTAAATTATGGACAATACTTGTGTGCTATGCTCTATTAAATTTATTAATTCCTTCCTTCTTTAGTACTTGCAAATGTTTTCAATTGTTTCTAAAATTTTTCTGTATTCAATATTTTTTAACGGTGTTGTGACATGCTTTTCAGAGGAAAGACTATTTAAAAGTTTGTTTTCTATCTCTTTTCCTCCCTCCTGCCTTCTGTTTTCTCCCTCTCCCATGCTGGCTTTCCACTGTTTTCCATAATGTTATATTAAATTATACTGTCATCTCTTTTTAATATTTATTATTTTTGGTTTTTTGTAAAACTCAATCTAAATTACACAATTTGAAAACTCATCGTTATCTGTGATAGCTCATAGCATAGTATTTATTTTACTTTCTCTGATGATCACTTTTGTTGAGTACATTTTCAAATACCTGCAGTCCATTTTTATAATTCTGCTTTGGCAAATGTCTTTTAAGGTATTTCCCTTTTATTCATTATTACTTTTTATGTTCTTTTGTTGTTTGAGTCCCTTATATATTCTTATCAAAACCCCTTGTGAGATGCAGAGATATTTTTTCCATTTTTATTGGATTTCTTTCTCACGTTGTAGAATTTTTTAGTTTGTTATGTACTCTAACCCAAATCCATTGGCTGATACAAAATTGCAAATGTCTTAGCTCTTATTTTCAGTGTTATTGCTATTGCTCTGAAGGATATCTTTAGGTTGATGTAATATTGTCTGTCCATCTGCTCTTTTGTTTCTTGTACTTTGGGGGTCTTATCCAAAATGTTTTTGGCCAGAGTAATGTCACAATATATGTGCATTGTATTTTCTCAAGTAGATTCATAAATATTGGCCTACATTTAAGTCACTATTATGAGTCAATTTTTGTATATGGTAAGAGGTAGGGTCTGTGTTCATTCTTCTGCATGGACACATCCAGTTTTCCCAACACAGTTTACTGAAGAGACTGTCCTTACCCCAGTAGGTGTCCTGGTTCCATTGTCACAGATCAGCAAGTTGTGAATGTATGGGTTTAATTCTGACCTCTGTGTTCTGGTTTTTTATTTTCCTGGTCTATATGTGGGCTTCTATGCCAGTGCCATGTTACTTTGGATTCCACAATTTTGAAATATAATTTATAATTTTTGAGTTTCATCCTGTGATAGCTAACTTATTGTTTCAAACTGGGTAAGAAATGCAAAATTAATTGGATCAACATAATTCTGGTAATAGCTGAAGTGACTTACTGAAGATAGAATTTGGTACCAGAGAAGCGGGGTCATTCCTGCAATGCTACATGAATATGTGGTTTGGAAGTATTTTGAACTGGGTTTTAGAAAGAATTTGGAGAGCTTTGGAGATGCCAGGTGAAGAGGCAGCCCTGGAATGTGGTTAGGTGAACTTAATGCTAATTCAGGTCCAACCTCGGAAAATCAGAGTGCTTATATAAACAGAGCTGGTGCAGACCAAGTTCAGAAGACTTCAGTGAGGAACCATGACTGCATTGCTGTTGGACTCCAGATCATGTTATTTGTGCTTTGACAGAAAATTTGTCTGCATTTTGCTTCTCCTAAAAGACTTTGCAGGAGACTGAGATTAATTGCAGTTCGCTCAAGAATCTGGCAGAAAAATTTTCAAGACTGTTTAATGTTCAGGCAGTGGATGGCTACTACTGGGGTCTCTTAGCTCTAGGTTGAGGATCACGAGCAACAGGTCAGAAGAATGACTTAAATGATTTCAAATTTGTCCAGGAAAAAGGCTCCAGTAAAGTCGCGGCCTGCAAAGGTGGAACAGAGGAGAACTTGTTTGCTGAAAAGATTAGCAATAAAAAGTCAAAATTTACTGTGGGAGAGAACGAGAAAAGATGGTCTAAGGGCAACACAAAAATTAGTAGGACTCCACCCTTTCAACCACAAAATTTCAAAGGTGAATGACAGCCCCACACTACCATGTTCCTTAAGTTGGTGGTTAGGCAATTTGCTAGGGAATTTGTGACCGCTCCTATGCCATATAACAGCTACTTACTCTGTCTTGGGGATTTAACATAGGAACTAGGGCATGGGGTGTGTGGTGTGTTTGATGGTGATGCTCCTTGTCCCGAGGTGTCTTGTTTCAAGCTGAGTGAAAGGAATTAGGACTTGGCAAGGTGAAGCCATGTCCCACACCTATATGGAATCTATATTCTCTTTAACCAGATATTTTGTGAGCTGGGTCAGACAGACTCAGAAAATAGGCAGCAGTGGAGTGGTATCATTTGGAGCATTGTGGGCACACATCATAACTAAACTCTTAAATCCTGAAAATCAGCAAGGACATGCTCAAGTCCAGGGTATCATTAAAACTGAAATGCCCAAGGTCCAAAGAGGAACATGGATTGCTGTGGGAGAGGTGAGGAGGAAAAATCAATGTGAGCCCAGTCCAAAGCTCAATGCAGGGGCACTGACAACAAGCAGAGGGTGCTCAGGACTGAGCGGACCACAGATGAGCTCAGGTGCATGCTCAGAGGACTGTGGAGAGGATGTTATTTTTAGTATCTGTGGTTTCCTCTTCCTGACCTGCAACTCCTCTAGCTATATTTTGTTCTGTCTTTTGGATTAACTTTGTTTGCCTCAATCTCTGGACATAATACTACTTCTGTTCACCATTTACATTGTTTAGGTATTTTCCACCTTACTAAAGATTGTATTAAACCTCTTTCTATTTTTAAATATGAGTCTACTTCTGAGAGCTGGCAACTATGGAGAGAGGGCTCGGTAAAGCACTAATCACATGCAAATCTTCCTTGAGGCAGCAGAAAAAGGCCTGGAATGCACTGGTGTGATATGGCTTGATATGGCTATGCATTACTGTAAAATAGACACAGTGGGTGAACCTCAGTATGAGTTCAGATGCAAACTTCCCCACAATGTGTTAAAAAAAAAAAACAAAAACACTGGGGATTGCTCAGGATGCACTGAGTTCTGGGTCTGATCCAGAATTCTCCTGAATCCAGCATCTCCCCAGCCCCTCCTGTCATGTTGGAAATCAGAGTGCAGAATTGAGGAGTGGAATTGGCTCAAGATAGATTCCCAACTCCCTCTATCCACATTCATTGATGGACAATGCAAATTAGAAGGTCAGATGGACAATACAAATTAGAAGATGGTGGGGAGGAAGAAGGTCCATAGATGAGGAAGTCCTCTCCCCTCCTATGTCACTTGTGTCCCTCTTCTGTATCATACTCTGCTGCACTGTGGATCCAAATCTCATGCAAGCTGCTGTCCTGAGCTATGCAAGAGAGTCAGAAGGAGGCTCTGGTCCTGGGTATGACTCACAATGCTCTCAGCACCATTCTTTCTTTTGTCAACATTAGCATGAGGGATTGCTCTCTGAACTCCATGTTCATTGCAGCCCACATCAGGATAGCAGGATGGGGAGTCAGCCTGTGTCACTCAGCAGGCAGATGGAGAAATAAGTCATTGTGGAAAAGAACTAAGCCCCCAAATGTCCTTTCATTCACAAAATTGGCGGGTCTGGAGGAGGTGATATTAAATGAAATAAACTCAGAACGATAAAAAAAATGCGCTTTCTCACAAGTAAGATCTGTACATTTTGTTCTCCAAGAGTTACTGAGTAAAATGAACATTTATAGGGGCATGGGCCACTGTTAGGTAAAAGAAGTAAAATTCCAGTAAGACAGAGGAGTGGGTTCATTGATGCCCTGCACAGCATGGTGATTATTAAATATCTCCATATTCTATTCCTGAGACACAGCTAAGAGAATAGATTTTATTTTACTTACTAGGAAGTATTTTAAGTGAGGCAATGTATTTATTTCTTTATTGCAGTATTGAAAATTTAAAATAGTGTATTTGCATTTAAGCCTTTTTATAGGTTTATTATTATTTTGGGATAATGTCTCTTTAAGATATCACATTGCATAAGATTGCTGGGTCTTGGGATCCTTCTACATCAACCTCACAGTTTGCATTATAGCATATGCCACCACACCAGCCACAATTTATGTCTATATAGCTGGACTTAGCCATTCCACAGTGTGTAAATGTTTGAAAATATCAATGGTTACAGAGGTTTCAAATGTCATGATTTCTTTATTTCTACAGTGCTAGGACTTTATTACGCTACATGTCACATGTTAAGATGTTGCAAAAAATTTTTTCATTCTCAGATTAAAAATACAATAAATGCTAAATAGCATACCAATATTGGCTGAGACATTTGTAAATATAATTCCCAGGTATCATAACAGCAGTGGTATCTCTTTCATAATTATTGATAAATTTCACTGACACTCATTCAAGATGTAATGTGTATTTTATTTTCCACTAACAAAATATAACATTATTAAATAACTGCATTAGGACCATATTTGTAGTCAGTACTGCAATATATATTAGTAGATGTCATATTAACA
>NW_004955643.1:6280-8121 GCF_000276665.1 Chinchilla lanigera
TATATATTAGTAGATGTCATATTAACAATGTAACAATTAATATAACACTGTGATCTGCATTCTCTTGGTTAGCACTGTATACTGACAGAATTTTTCAGGTAATATCTGAAAACACTTCAGTAGGAGCTGTGTGTGTTAGGGTCATAGCCAATGGAATTCATCAGGGCAGACAAACACAACACAGAACAGCTGATGAACATGTTGGAGCTCTCGGGTGTGAGATGCAGATCTGGGTATCCAGTGCAGGTGCCTGAATTAAACTCCTGTATACATAGCTCTCTCCACAGGGGTTTTAACATGTCTTTCAATTCCCTCTTTCCAATGCCCTACTAATAGGCTGAAGGACGCACTGTCCCACTAATAAACTAAACACATAGAGCCCTTCTCCCTCATGGTTACATCTTTGGATCCATTACCATGTATTTTGCTCTTCATCTCATGACCCCTGACTCTTTGGGTAGGTCTAGCAAAGGATAGGATGCTGGGACTCCAGGAACTGTGTTTGGCTTTGACTTGTAGGAATAGAGTTGGTGTGAGGCACAACCATCACTCACCCATGGAAGAGTTTGGTGGAAAATGCTCACATCATTCCCTAAGCTATAATTGGTCTCCATCCTGCATGAAAAGAACCAGAATGCTTCTTCTATAAAGCCATTGCATCTACCCAGCAATTCTTACCCTTTATTAATGACCTCATTTTTTATCATATCAAAGGCAGCAGAATTGGACACATGGACTAATATGCAAGAGATGTGCTAAGACTTGCTTTAAGGGGGAAGCATGCAGGACAGGGATAAGTGATGTGCCATAGCTGGGGTCACCTCTGCAGGTCCAAGAGAGGGATCCCCATCATGTGCACAGAGGACATGTGATGAAGAATAAGCCTCAATATTTCGGTACTGAGACGGAAGCCTGGGATTCCACCACCTGCTTTCACAGCCATGGACAAATGACTGCCAGGGAATGGCATGAAACACAGACTTCTGGTTTCCCAGGAGAGATATGGAGAGATATGGACCTCACTGAATATGAAAGGGCATGTCATATTCAAGTTTGTTTCTGGCATTAATTAAAATTCTACCTTGTCCTTGTGGAAGCTCACAGGTCTACCCTCAGGGGCATGGAGATCTCTGGGGAAGTTGTGAAAGAAAAGAAATGAGAATTTGGGGGTCTTCTCATTTGCAAAGTCACACTTCTCCAGGCTGAGTGTGTGAGATATAACACCTGGGTTGACAAAGTTGATGGTGTCTTCAGGTAACAAGGGACCCATGTGTCCTGTCCTAGGGGACCCATGTGTCCTAGCCTAGGGGCAAACAATAGTGAGTGTTCACAAGACTGGTGAACTCCAGAGAGATCCTTCCTCATGTGCCCCATGTTATTGTTTGGATCAGAAATGTCCCCCAAAGGCTCATGTGTTGAAAGCTGGGTCCCCAGTTGGTTACATTCTTGGGACTGAGGGAGAAAATTAGGAGATGGACCTTTTAGTTTGCAGAAAAGTGCAACATTGTAGAACAACAAATTTCATTAAACAGGATGGCTAGATAAAAGATAATTATTAGACCTGTCACCTTAAACTGGTTAGTTTTTATAAACAATCAGTATCACCAGCAGATGAGTTCTTATCACGTATACATGGAGGATAATGCATGGCAGGTCTAACTTAAGTCACTGACACACACTCTGTCGCACTCACACATATCGAAGGGAACTGTGAAAGGATTGCAGTCACACCAAGGACAGTAGCACAATAGAAGCACAATAGAAATGTCAAATCAAGAAAGTAAAGAAAGTCTGTGAAACTCACAAACATGTGGAAACTAAACCCACGTATAAAAACTGAT